>NC_090649.1:309980756-310280066 GCF_040937935.1 Hyperolius riggenbachi
TGCCCGACGACCGACACTAGTGGCAATACATTACCTGCTCCGGCCGGTGCGTATCCCCGCTGTCACCGCTGTCTCTTCTCCGTGCTCGGCTCCAGCTTCACTGAACTTCCTGTCGGCGGCAGCTCCACAGATTGTGATCGGTTTCATGTTGAAATCAATTCACAATCTGTTTGCAGTAAAGGCAGCCATACGATCCCTCTCTGATCAGATTCGATCAGAGAGGGATTTATCTGTTGGTCGGATCTGATGGCAAATTGACCAGTGTATGGCTACCTTAAGTCTGTTATGCAGATGTGCTGCCTATTCAAAGAGGTATTCCAGGCAGCAAGACTATACTGTATACCTGAACTCGTTCTGTCAGCGTTTTCACAGCAGATTCGATCACAGTGATCGAATCTGCTGCATATCGGCGGGAAAATCGTTAGGTGTATTAGGTTCATTTTGAAATGTTTAAAAAACAGATCTTAAACTCCATCTTTAGAATAGATATTCCACTCCATCCTAGCCGATTCAAGTGTGGCCCCTGCCCGAATGATTCAAAAGGGTGAGAAATATAATACTATAATGATTTGCCTGGTCGCATGGCCACCATTGCCTTACATCCTTCCTTCAGCATCTGTGACACAGTGGTGTAGCAATAGGGGGTGCAGAGGTTGTGACTGCACCAGGGCCCTTGGCCAGAGGGGCACCGAGTGGCCACCCCTCTACCGCAGTATAAGCAGTAATCTTTAATGGTCCTGTGCTGTTAATAATCACTTCTATATAGTAGTAATCATTAACAAACTGTTCCCCATCCCCTTCTTGCACCTCTGACCATGTGGTTGACCTTGACAGGTTTTAGTCCACCTCATCAATTGTTATGTGTAGAGTCCTTGACTGGAGCCAATGTAAAACTTGCACTAGGGCCCATAGCCATAGGCTGCTGTGACATATTATACAGCTTATGGGGGCCCAGTCACAGTATGTGCATTTGTAAAGCCACATCTCCCAACTTTTCAATTAAGTAAGAGGGACACTTAAAGGGAAGGTTCAGGGAGGGGATTCAAAAAATAAAAATAAATTTCCACTTACCTGGGGCTTCCTCCAGCCCGTGGCAGGCAGGAGGTGCCCTCGCCGCCGCTCCGCAGGCTCCCGGTGGTCTCCGGTGCCCGACCCGACCTGGCCAGGCCGGCTGCCAGGTCGGGCTCCTCTGCGCTCCATTTCCTGGGACTTCTGCGTCCCACGACGGCGCGCTGACGTCATCGGACGTCCGCCGGGCTGTACTGCGCATGCGCAGTAGTTCTGCGCATGCGCAGTACAGCCCGGCGGACGTCCGATGACGTCAGCGCGCCGTCGTGGGACGCAGAAGTCCCAGGAAATGGAGCGCAGAGGAGCCCGACCTGGCAGCTGCCCTGGCCAGGTCGGGTTGGGCACCGGAAACCACCGGGAGCCTGCGGAGCGGCGGCGAGGGCACCTCCTGCCTGCCACGGGCTGGAGGAAGCCCCAGGTAAGTGGAAATTTATTTTTATTTTTTGAATCCCCTCCCTGAACCTTCCCTTTAAAGGATACCTTAGCACTTTTCAAAATATAAAAAGGCAGTGTCTGCGCAGTGCTCACCGACCCTCCCAACCCGAAAGTAGCTTCAGGGGGACATTAGACCATAACAGAGGAAGGATGGAGGAGAACAGGGGAGCAGTGGGCATGAGAAGAGCCTCCTACACATGCCTGTTCCCCACGGTTTTGTACGTTTTGAAAAGCACTAGGGTATCCTTTAAGCCACGCCCCTGCCACATCACTACTCAAGCATACCATAAAGATTTCATAGGAAAAATATGTTGTTTTATAATTCAAATTGCACTGGTCCTTTTTATTCTTGTTCTTTTTTTTTTTCGTATTAACATTTTAAAATAAAAGCTTTGAAATGACAAATAAAACAAAACAAAGAGACCGAGAGCCCAATATGGTGTAGTATGTTAGTAATCAAAATGGAGATGAAATGAAAGTAAATGGTATATGTACTCACAAGTCTGGGTTACCGCAAAGGCAACCACTGTAACTGCAGGTGGGGACAATTTTAACCTGACCCCACTCAGGTATTAAGAAGTCGCTCTCTGTAGATAGAAAAATGGGGAAAACAACCCTCCACCCAGGGTGGACTGT
This sequence comes from Hyperolius riggenbachi, assembly GCF_040937935.1. Lineage (NCBI taxonomy): Eukaryota > Metazoa > Chordata > Amphibia > Anura > Hyperoliidae > Hyperolius > Hyperolius riggenbachi. Next base: position 309,982,896 of record NC_090649.1, read on the forward strand.
GCAGTAATAAAAACAAGAATAACAGAGGCGCCAGCAAGTATAAAATAATTAAAATCCGCTTAAAAGGAGGGGTGTAGGTGGACACACCTCTCAGGTACAAAATAGACCAGCCAATACGCTGTTATTTTATAACAGTAAAATTTATTGGGGATTCTCCAGGTATGCAACGCGTTTCACCGGTAAAACTCCCGCTTCATCAGGCAATCAGAAAGGAGAAACACTGGGGGGAAAAAACAAGAGGAAAAATATTCCAGGGAACGCTTGATTTACAGAAATGACAATAAACGCGAGACATCTCTACACACATTCTATATAAATTTATATATACAATATAAGCAACAACTCTTTTTTTGGGGTGTCTTTACCACAATCTGGATCATAGGGATCTGTAACATATTTGAATATACTATAAATCAAAAATTGCAAATTAATACCACCTAAAAGCACATGGTTTGTGTGATATTAGGTGGTATTAATTTGCAATTTTTGATTTATAGTATATTCATGATCCAGATTGTGGTAAAGACACCCAAAAAAAAGAGTTGTTGCTTATATTATTATGCAAATCGGCCCAGCAGGGCCTGAGAAAACCTCCTGCGCGGCTTACCCCGAACTACGTTCGGGGTTACCGCCAGGAAGGTTAAAAGGGACTTCATTGACAAGATGTGAAAATATCACCTAGATGAAAACTCTGAGAAAAACTGAGTTGAGTTGGGCCCAACCAAAATGACCCAACGCCTTATAACACACACTGGGCCTGATCCAATTCACTTTTTCTTCTAAGTTTTCTCCTAGATGATATTTTCACATTTTATCGATAACATGCCTTTTAAGCTCCCAGTAAGCAGGATAATAATAATCAGAATCATTTTGACAGCACTTTTTAAACTACGTTTTGGTACTTTTTTATTTGCAGAGTGCTTAACAGTTATTTTAAACAGAAGATGAAACTAAGCAAAGGAGCATCAATAGCTTAATTTATATTTTATATAAAGAATATGGGTATAATGTGTCTTTTTTGTGTTTTGCCCACAGTCCCTCTTTAAAGCCCTGTATATTTTAGGTGCACTGCCAGACTGCTTCCCAAAGTGGACGCCAGCAGAATTATAAACATGCAGAATGGACCCATGTTTTAGTGGCATAGTGGTTAGCGCTCTCGCCTTGCAGCGCTGGATTCCCAGTTCAAATCCCAGCCAGGGCAACATCTGCAAAGAGTTTGCATGTTCTCACCGTGTATACGTGGGTTTCCTCCGGGCACTCTGGTTTCCTCTCACATCCCAAAAACATACAGATATGTTAATTATCTTCCCCCTAAATTGGCCCTAGACTATGATACATACACTACACAATACATATATAGACATATGACTATGGTAGGGTCGTAGGGATTAGATTGTGAGCTCCTCTGAGGGACAGTTAAGTGACAAGACAATATACTCTGTACAGCACTGCGGAAAATGTTGGCACTATATAAATACTAAATAATAATAATGTTTTCCTATGTTCCTGTTCACACGTGTCATATGCACCCTGTTTGGGTTTGTGTGCTGCATTTCTGCACAAGCCTGACTTGCACAACTTTATTAGTTAGATGATGTGCTGCCATTCATCCCATATAATGGCATGCATCTGCTTCAGAGTGCAGCGGACACTGCCACCGATCTCCAGAATGGTACAATGTATCTGTACTGTATCGATACACTGACACCTGGCGTAGTGTGAATCAGGTCTAAAGCCCCACATACAGCAGATCACAGGCAGAGATCAGTACTCGATTCCTCGGGCGACATAGCAGGGCCAAAACTGTACAGATGCGTTGTAGGCTAGCCATGTGTTCTGTTCCTATGCATGGGGGTAGATGGCTGACAGAGCAGCAGGGGAGTGACATCATGTGGCGGTGGAGTGGAGAGAACAACGCCCTCAGCCATCGCTTCAGCAAATCGATCTGCCTAGCAGATCGCCAGCCAAGCAACTGGAGGGGAGGGGGGGGGCAGGGGCTGCTCTACACTGGATTCTTGGCAGAGGTAGTCATTATCGACCACCTCCTCTGAGTTTCATCTAGAGTGTGTATAGGGCTTTAGTCATCCTTATGATAGCAGGTTCTCTGTATAATCTCATATACAGGAAGCTCAGATAAAGTCATTCTTCATTATATCTATCATGACAGATGAACACAATGTAAGACCACCAATCTACTTCACTTCCTCAAGTAGCATTCGTTTAAAAAAGGGGTTGGCCAGTCAGCATGCAGCAGACAGCTCATCTGTTATGTGCTGTCACTAGTTACTGTCAATGCGTTTGCATGCATCTTCTTGATTGACAGCTTGTGTTTACCTACTGCTAGACTGACAGATTGTAATGAGTAATGGGTACAGATGAGTAAATATTCCCTCGGCTTTTAGCCTGTTACATATGATGTCAAGTAAGCTGGCTGGCATCATATTACAACAAGATGCTTTGTAAGAGAACATACTGTACATAAGATTGTTGAAACGCTCTGATGATTATTTGACTTATTTTATTTTAGGCATTGGGGTTGATGCACTATATAGTGGTAATACTATTGTTAATTCCCTTACTTTCAGCAGCTAGTACTGCGAGTTACAGTATAAGCCTGACTCGCGGTACTTGAGTAGTCCATTACTAACGTAATGCTCGTCAGTAATGCGCGTTACTTTGGCAGCAGTCACGCTACTCAAGTACCGTGAGTCATGCTAATAGCGTAACTCGCAGTACTAGCTGCCGATAGTAAGGGTTATAGTAGTAAGGGTAAGGGTAATATTGCTGTGTGCAGTCTGTGCACTGCACGGCAGTATTACTGCTATATAATGAATCAACCCCATTGGCCCTTATTCAATTCACTTTTTCTCCTAAGTTTTCTCATTGGAGATCCTTTTTCATCTTCTGATAAAATACATTTTTAACACTCTGCAATTGAAAAAGTATTTCCAAACTTGTCAATAAAATGCCTTTTAAATCACCAGCAAGCAACAAAAGACCTAAAATAGTTTTGATAGTACTTTTCCACCTAGTTTTTGGTACTTTTTGAGTGCTGAAAAGTTATTTTAAAAAGAAGTTAAAAAATTATTTCATAGGATAAAAAGTTAATTGCATAAGGGCCATTGTGTTGCGCATGTTTGATGATAGTTAATCCCAATATGATGTGATATGTGATATGATTCCCACATTGAAGGCTGGTAATATTTGTAAAAAAATAAATTAAAAATAAACAATTCTTGAAAAAGGAGATGTAAAAATTCATGTCTTTCTATGGGTTACATTGCGCTTCCACATGCAACTTTACCTGTGCTTTTCCACTGCAGTTCTAAAAATATGCATGCAAACATGTGTAAGCGCACATCTCCCATAGACTTACATTTTGTGCATTGCACAAGTGATGCAAGTAAAAATGCACCACACTATGGACTTGATGCACTAAGTAGCAGTAATATAATATTGGGGTGCAGAGACAGCGCACGGCAATCTTACTGGTTCTACTGCTGTAGTGTACAGTGAGTTACGTTATTAGTGCAACTCCTGGTACTCAAGAATTGCGAGCATTGCTACAGGGTCACGTAATGGCAGATTAGCAACAAGTGATTGTTGAAGCAATTGTATCCACCTGAATATATAAATATTTCAATAATGTATTTTAAGTAGTTGCTTTATTGTAAGTGGATCTTTCATGCATAAATGATATCAAGCATTTGCCGGATTGCTGCCTTGTGGCTCACAAATACGCACTGCATGCTAAAGCAGGTAATTTTGTCTGCAATCTCTACTACTAGTTTTGCCCATTACAGCACAGGTTTGCATATTGTTTGTGGTGGGTGTCTGATCCAGGCCGATTTGTGTTGGCACGCTGACTTATACTTGCTTATGGCATATTTATTCATAGACATCAACATTAGATATTGCGATAGGGTTGATACCTTTCTGAGAAGTAGGCATAGCTTGGTGTTGTGGCCTAAAAGGTTGATGGACTGTTGAGGGTACATGTAATGCAATGGAGAGAAAGTATGTGGTGTGATCAGCAGTGCCAGGTGAATGGGGTGGGGTTGCAACATATTGTCAGCAAGCCTAATACTGTCTGTAGCAAAAAAAAAATGTATATGTACATTATATGTACCTGGTCTTCCAGAGAGCAGTGGGAGGAGAAGGCTGCATGATATCATAGCCTATGTTACATATCACTGGGAGGGCGGGGCTACATACCAATATTTAGCAATATATATATATAGGAAGTTTTTCTAATGCTGAAACCAGGATGTTTAATGTAAAAGTGGGTATCCTGAATAGTTTACTATATACTACTATATGTCAGTACGGTGCCTATGATTCAGGAAACTCACTAGGAGCTCGTCCCTAATCATAGAAACTAGCTGATGCAACTAGTTACCAGCACTTGGGGCTAGTCACAACTCTCACAAGAACTGTTTGGCCATAACTACATTCTTTATTCTACATGCTGTTTCCTTCTGTGTTAAAAAAACCTTAAAGGGGAACTGAAGAGAGAGGTATATGGAGGCTGCCATGTTTATTTCCTTTTAAGCAATACCAGTTGCCTGGCAGCCCTGCTGGTCCTCTGCCTCTAATACTATTAGCCATAGCCCCTGAACAAGCATACAGCAGATCAGGTGTTTCAGACTTTAAAGTCAGATCTGACAAGACTAGCTGCATGCTTGCTTCTGGTGTTATTCAGATACTACTGCAGAGAAATAGACCAGCAGGGCTGCCAGGCAACTGGTATTGATTAAAAGGAAATAAATATGGCAGCCTCCGTATACCTCTTACTTCAGTTCCCCTTTAAAGCCTCCCCCTATTATGAGCCGACATGGACCAACCCTTATCCCCTCCCCCCATCCGTTTCTTTTCCCTATTTTGCAGGGAGATACCACCTGCTGAGCACATTAAGTAAATATGAAATATTAATATGTAACATTTAATATTTGCCAGATTTAAAAAAAACCTTGTGTTTTTAGTACTACACATAATAAATAAAAAAAATGTAGACAAAAAGTACACATTTCAATGGCAACAAAAACCTTGCAAATTTTAACCTTCCGGGAATCTGTAAGGTCCGTGTTTTTTTCTTAGGACAATAATCCCTAATATAACATATGCAATATCTTTCAACATCTATACATCTGTTGTAGGATTGGTAACATGATGCTATATCAACCACTCCGTTTACATTACAGAACAGTTTTATCAGTTTGCCTTGGCAATTTATGTTCATCCCTAGTACTCTTCTAACCATTATTATATCCACTTAGTAAGTGACAAAAGCTGTCGTTTTGCAAGACCAGCAAGGCACTTCTGGAAGGGACTGAAATACTAATTTCTACATTATGTCATCCATCAAACCTTGTTAACAATTTGGGTTCTAAGTATCAGACATGCAGCATGCCCTATGCCATGCTTCTCTTTCCCATTCTAGTCCTAGCCACCCCTCGGGGCAGTGTGTGCTACAAGCCTAACAGCTGTCCATTCTCTGTGCTGAATGTGTACTCACTATTATGACTGCCGTTCACAAAGGCCCACCCTCAGGGTGTGCACAGGGAACAGTATTAAGTGGAGAATATGATAAATGTTTGCCTAAGGCCAGGATATGTCATCAAATGGCAGAAATGCACAGTAGGGGCATTCAGCCAATTACATTTTGTACTTTTGCAATTACCTATTGTGATAGCAGGAACGTATTCTTATTATATATGTTCTGACTTAAAGGAATACTATCGATTCACATATTTTTTTCAATTGACACAGGAATTGTTTGGAAAGTGCTGCTAAGTACTGGTGTATACATTTTAGTAGCAACTTCATTGTTTACTGTTATCAAAATACTATCAAACTTTACTGACGCCAAAACTGATGGCAGACTGAGCCATGAGGAGAGGGGAAATTCCCCTCACACTTGATCAGTTAACTCTATGTGTAACTCTGTGTGTGACAGAGAGAAATCTGCAGCTTCTGTGTCCAGGGTTTCTGACTGAAGTGTCTGAAGAGAGCAGAGGAAATGTAACTAATTGTCACAGCTTTTCATACTGTTTTTGCTTTCAGAGTTTGATATGTTTGATATTTGCTTTCTGTAGTCTGATATGCAACTCTGGCTGTGCATTGAAGCAGACACCCCTTCTGCAATTGATTTGTCCCAATATAGCTAAATCCTACCCTCAATAAATTACAGCTTTTGCCTCTGATATTTAACATGAAAAGTAGGAAAATGTTTACACAGCTACTTAGACATTATTTGTACATTGTCATTTTAGAACACTTGGGTATCGATAGTATTCCTTTAAGACAGTTTGGTTTCTTTTATAGCTGGTACATATGAGAGAATTCATGGCCAACCTCTCCAATTTGGTGATAAATCAATGAGAAGAGCAAATATAGTGGGTGTATTATATATATACTGTATATATATATATATATATACTTTTTTAACCATTCCTTTGTTTCCAGCACATTCATTTGGGTTCCTATGTACATCAGTCATCCAGCTACCCAGACCCACATTAGTTTTCTCCGTTATTTGCCTGATGAGGCAGGACTGTACCTGCGAAACGCATTGCAAAGTGGAGCATCTAATAAATGTTATTTTTTATATAAAAATAACAACTTTTTGTCTGTTTTGTCTATGAGGGAGGTAAGTCCACCATAACTTCTCCCTTTTTAGACGTTTTTACTCTATTTGCCTCTGTTCAAGTATCTACACATCAGTCAACCAGATTCACATTTACAGGGTGTCACATGCACAGAGGACTTTACCAGTCCAGTTGGTCATTGGCTTAAAGGGCAACGGAATTGAGAAGAATATGAGGCTGCCATATTTATTTCCTTTTAAAACAATACCAGTTGCCTGGCCGTCCTGCTGGTCTATTTGGCCGCAGTAGTGTCTGAATCACACCAGAAACAAGCATGCAGCTAATCTTGTCAGATCTGACAATTATGTCAGAAATACCTGATATGCTGCATGCTTGTTCAGGGTGTATGGCTAAAAGTATTAGAGGCAGGGGATCAGCAGGATGCCAGGCAACTGGTATTACTTAAAATGAGATAAATATGGCAGCCTCCATATACCTCTTGCTTCAGTTCACCTTTAAAAAAACAATTGTTTATTGAATTGATCATTCACCAATCAGGAGTCAATATTGGCTTGTGTGTGCCAGTACTGCAGATTCACAGTCAGTATTGCAGGTTGTGGAACATAAAACTTTATTTCTGAATTGATAATTCTCCAAACAGGAATTCCATATCAACATACACACTGGTACAATGGCTTTTCTATCTGATAATTTGTTTCTGAGCAAGGTCCTGTTCCTGTCAAATTGTACAGGCGAGTAAATCGCACAGGTACACAGTTCAACATACATACAATCGAATATATTTCCAGAAGGCTCAAATGCAAGACACTCAATCATAGCCTCAGTTATTGTTTTTTTTTTCGGACTGATCTGTGGCAGGATTTACTTCCAATTATTAGAGTATGGACATTTGGACAATCAGAGGGCATGGCTATGGTGACTATAGTCAGATGCCCATGCCAATAAGCCACAATACAGTAGTACTAGATGGGGGCTCTCTGCTGTCTCATTTTCCAAATGAGTGCTGCAGAGAGGGTGGTGGGGCCTCATAAAATGCAGACTTCAGTGCAGACTTCACTTAAAGGGGTTCTCAACAAGGGAGGGGGAGGTTGAAAATAAAATCTGACACTTACCTGGGGCTTCTATCAGCCCTCTGTAGCTGTCATGTCCCGCTCTGTCCTCCTCCAATTACCCGTTCCCCGCGGGCACCAGGCAATTATTCGTCTAAAAAGACGAATAATGTGCACTTCCGCTCGCATCATCGGGAGCTTACTGCGCAGGTGCAGTACAAAGTTTTCTTGTACTTGCACATTCATAGTAAGCTTCCGATGATGCTCGCGGGAGCTAGCACGAGCACACCCGCTCAGCCGCAGTTGGATGAGATGCCGCGTTAGACCGGGGTCGGCGACAGGGACGGAGGATCGTTGGAGGATGGCGTGGGACATTACTGCTGCAGGGGGCCGGTAGAAGCCCCAGGTAAGTGTCTGTTTTTATTTTCAACACCCCCCCAAGAGAAAGTGAAAACAAAGTGATGAGATAAACAATTGTATCTATCCTCCTACTTCTAACATTGCTTTTAGATTTTCCTCAGTTTTAAGTTTCAAAACTTAAAAAAAAACAGATTTATTGTTTTGTCTCGGCTCAATGAAGCAGTCTGAGTCTGTCCCTGTGTCTCAGTGTTCTCAAATATATGAACTATTGACCTTTTTTATCTTTGCTATAATAGATAATATCTCATCATGTCACTTAAGCTTCCCTTTAATGCAAACAAAAGGAATAACACTACCTCTATAGCCCACAGACTTCCCCATCCTCCTTGACCCCACCAACCCAGCGCTAGGACTCTCAGAACATACTTTGCAGGCACAAGTATAGTCCACACCTGCGCAGTAGCACAAAGCTGTTAGTGCATGGATTTTTACTCAAGCACGGGTGCAGTACCCGAAATCATGGGAAGACTGTGGATCATCTAGGGCCTTACAATTTCTTAGGTAAGTATCTTAACTTTTTTTTGGGGGGGAGAGGTACTCACAAATAGAAAACAAGGTAACAATTTAAGGATGGAGATTTAATGTCCATTTGTTAGAGTTTCTGACTTACTAAGGTTGTACTGGGTTGTAGCAACATGGGGGTCTCAAAACAACTCTCAGATGACCTGAAGACAAAGATTGTTCACCATCATGGTTTAGGGGGAAGATACAGAAAGCTGTCTCAGAGATTTCAGCTGTCTGTTTCCACAGTTAGGAACATATTGAGGAAATGGAAGACCACAGGCTCAGTTCAAGTTAAGGCTCGAAGTGGCAGACCAAGAAAAGTCTCGGATAAACAGAAGCGATAAATGGTGACATCAGTCAGAGTCAACCCACAGACCAGCACCAAAGACCTACAACATTATCTTGCTGCAGATGAAGTCACTGTGCATCATTTGGCACACTTTAAACAAGGAGATGTTGTATGCAGAGGAAGCCTTTTCACCGACCACAGCACAAACAGAGCCACCTGAAGTATGCTAAAGCACATTTGGACAAGCCAGCTTCATTTTGGAATAAGGTGCTGAGGACTGCTGAAACTAAAATTGAGTTATGTGGGCATAACATGGGGCGTTATGCATGGAGGAAAAACAACACAGCATTTAAGAAAAACACCTGCTACCTACAGTAAAATATGGTGGTGGTTCCATCATGCTGTGGGGCTGTGTGGCCAGTGCAGGGACTGGGAATCTTGTCAAAGTTGAGGGATGCATGGATTCCACTCAGTATCAGCAGATTCTGGAGACCAATGTACAGGAATCAGTAACAGAGCTGAAGCTGTGCCAGGGCTGTATCTTTCAACAAGTCAACGACCCTAAACACTGCTCAAAATCCACTAAGGCATTCATGCAGAGGAACAAGTACAATGTTCTGGAATGGCTATCTCAGTCCCCAGACCTGAATATAATTGTAAATCTGTGGTGTGAGTTAAAGCTGAGCTGTCCATGCTCGGAAGCCATCACACCTGAATGTACTTGAGATGTTTTGTAAAGAGGAATGGTCCAAAATACCTTCAACCAGAATCCAGACTCTCATTGGAACCTACAGGAAGCGTTTAGAGGCTGTAATTTCTGCAAAAGAAGGATCTACTAAATATTGATTTCATTTCTATTTTATGGTGCTCAAATGTATGCACCTGCCTAAATTTGTTTAAACAATTATTGCACACTTTCTGTAAATCCAATAAACTTAATTTCACTTCTCAAATATCACTGTGTGTCTCCTCTCCTATATGATATATTTAACTGACATTTCTTTTTATTGTAACTACCAACGATTTATATAGGAAAATCATGACAATTAACAACATTGCCCAAACTTTCGCATCCCACTATTGCGTACAGGGAAATACACAATAATGTTCTAAACTGTTGTTGCTAAGCCAATTACAGTAATTCATTTATTTCAAACCAACAAAACCGTAACACCCAAGTGGCCAAAAAACTCACTTCATCATTTCGGCTGTATGGCCATCTCGTTATAAGACAAAATTTGCCTGGCTGTTCTGTAACGTTTCAATACACAGTTATGTTTACAGGACAATTAATGTATTTAATACCTAATGCTTAAAGATGGACTTGCAGGACCCTGAAACGGACTGCTGCTGTCACAAAAAGTATTATGATGACCTTTGTACAGCCTTGATGAAATAAGGTCAATTTATTTGTCCACTTGGGTGTAATGGTCTTGTTCATTTGAAAAAAAAATAATTTTCACAGCAGTCTTGAACATATTGTTTTATATTTCCCTATACAAAATGTAAATGTGTGTATGCTGTCTCTGTAGCATTGAAAAAAAGCTCTGTTCAGCTCAGTGTTATCTCTACCCAGAGGAAAATCATTTAGAGGGGTCAGATGGTGTGGCGTTGCCTGCTTAAATTATTGCCTGCTTATCAAAAGGACTGGAGAGTGTTAAAAGGTGGTCAATGCTATTGCCTCAGCCTGGAAAAACATTGCCCCTCCAAACATATCTGAAGTCATCCTCAAAGTTAACTGGACTAGATCCATGGAACAACTTGCAGCCTCACTTAGGGATACTGAACGCAACTTTCACAAAATCTGGGAATCATGGCCCTATGCTTCGCCTATCTACCACCCCCCTTGACCACATAAAACAAAAAAAAATGTCTCTTATACTCTATTAACATTAGGCCTTTACCTACATACCCATTTATTCAAGCTGTCGATTTCTCTTACAAGTATTGGCTAACCTTTGTGATACCATGCAACTCCATACACAGGACCACAATTTTCTTTCTTTCTGCTCTACAACTGGCTACCACTCCTTACCCCCTTCCTTTTCTCAATACTTTCACACTCACCTCTTTAACTGCTCTCCTTTAACTACAACTAAATACCTATTTGGACGAAGGTCCACTCAGATACTTCAAATGTTGGAATTTCTCTTTTTAGGGGTTATAAGAGAATACATATATTAAGCATGTTATTTCTACTCCCTTGTCAAGTAGCTACAGAAAGACTCCTCCACTTATACCTTAATGCTGTTCTGTTGCAAAAGTTAGTAATGGTTATTGTTATTCAAAGGCAGCAAACTAGTTTCTAAATATCAATCCAGATTGTTGAAAATATTATTTCTTATAACCATACATGTAACCATACAGGAATCATCCCAAAAGCCTTCTAATCCTAGTCAACCTCTACTTCATTGCTCTTCTTTAGCTTCTTCCCCTCTACCATAAGATTTTTATTCCTGTTATCCATCTATAAGTGTTTTGTTTCTCCCATTTCTCACAAGATAAACTATAAATAATACATTAAATATAATATCGTATTTTAATAACTATTGTGCATGCAGGTTTTCTTTTTGGAAAGCTACCAGTACTTTGTTATGTAAGCTAATTCAGTCAGTGTCATATTTATCATTAGGAAAGTGACCCTCGCTTTCCACTTGTCATTTTATATTACAACAATAATACACCCTTGTTCGCCAGCAGCTTTCATTCAGCTTTTGCTCTCTTGGGAGAAGGAATTAACAAAGCAATAACATCTGGAGGCTATTATTTCCCAGGTTCTGTTGTGATTAGCCCATATGATAAGTCTGGCCAATTGCTGCTGAGATTACATTGTTACACTCTTTACATCATGCTACTTGAGTTGTCACTTCTGCTTTGCGGCCACTGCTAATTTGCCATTACAATTTCCACTATCTGCCATAGTCCCATATGGGACTGGAGCTGCCTTTTAAGGATGGTTGCTGGTGTGATTCTGGCTGGGAGGCAGGAGCTAGCTCTAAATTAAGAGATTTATCAATTATCTCTGCCAGTTTTTCTGACACGCTACTGGGAAATATCTTACATTTCAATTAGGATGTGACGTTACCTGTGAATGATAGAAAAAGTCATAAAAAACATGTTAAATGGAAGTATACTTTTTATATTTTGCAAAACTTTATTTTTTAATATCTTTAAATTCTGTAAAACTTAACTTTTGCATTTGTGAATGCATTTTGCACTTTTGCATTTGAGAAGACATAGTAGGCCAGTGTTACTAAAGCTGGTGGTAACATTGACAAGGCAGTGATCCGCAGCTGTATCGTAAAAGTTGGATTTTAACCACATTTAATTTAAAGCAAACCTGAAACGAAAATAAACTCATGATATATTGAATTGTATGTGTGGTACAGCTAAGAATGAGTAAATTGGTAGCAAAGAAAACAGTTGTTATGTATGCAAAATAGTTTCTGTGGGCTATTCCACCCACTGGGTCGAATACAATCCTGTTTTCTAAAGCACTTAAACAGCCAAGAATTAGTGAGAGACAGGTTGAGATAAGGTTTTACTGCAGGAAAGTTCAAAGGGTCATTATTTCTGCTTTGTTTTATAGCTTAAAATACAGAGTGGGGTTTTAAAAACTGTAACTGTGACCGTATGATGCAAGGTTAGAAAAAAAAGGCTATATACCGGTAACTGAAAATAAAAATATGAGACTGTTTTCTTTGCTATTAATGTTCTATTCATTATCAGTACCACACATACAATTCATTACATCATTAGGTTTTTTTTTCCTTCAGGTTTGCTTTAAAGGAAACATTTTGCACGGTGAATGGCAGGACCTGATGGCTAGCACACAACTTTTCATTTTACAATGGTACAAAATAGCGCACACAGAATTATGTAAACTGCAAGTTTTAATTCCACCAAGTGTGGAATAGTTTTTACATTTTTTATCTCATGCAGTAAGGTGCTGTTGGAAATTGCAACACATGTTATGAAGTGATATTGCAAGCTACATTTCAAAAACAAAGAGTACTTCCAGTGTAAAGCAGAGCCTGTAATGAATTGGTGATTGGTAATAAAAAAAAAAAAAAAAAAACCTCATCTGTAGTATATCATGAATGTAATTTAACAGTATCTTACTGCACTACTGTAGTGCAATTTGTAATGCCCTTATGTAATGCCTATTCCATCTCTTGGTATTTTGTACACAGAGTGTTACACAACAATCTGATAACAATAATTAGAAAATGCATTAAAATAGTGAACCTGCAGTAAAAATGTAAAGAAAGGAAAGGGCTTCTCAGGTAGGTTTGCTCCCGGGGGCCGATGCACCCCTTAATGAACGAGAGTAGGTGCACTTTGCCTACATTGATACAGTCAGGGCCTGCACAATAGCACAAAGCTGCCCAAGCACACCTTTTTCCTCCTTTTTTACCAAACACCAATTCATTACAGGCTCTGCTTTACACTGGAAGTACTCTTTGTGCTACTGAGCAGGCGTAGACAGAGCTCATAAGCAGTAGGAAGTGATGTCAGAGAGGGACCTGGTGAGCAGTGGTGGGGTCGTGGAAGACACAGGAACTTTGGTACATATTCATTTATTGTAAATAAAATTTTCTCACTTGTTTGCTTAAATGAATATACTTAAAGTGTACCTGAGCCGAAGCTCGGGTACAAAAACAGATACTTACCTAAAGAGAGTGAAGCCTTTGGATCCTAATGAAGCTTCCCTCACTGTCCCTTGTTGCTGAGCACAGACCACCAGAGGATTGCTTATGAGGGATTGTCGGCAATCACATTAGGGCGGCGCTCCTCTTCTGTCATAAGAGCGGCTATACTGCCCCTGCATGAGTACGGCTGCGCCTGCGCATAAGCAGCATGGCCACCCTCGTGACAGAGGAGGAGCTCACCCCAATTTTAAAGGGAGTCCCAATGAGCAAATGGGAACCGGAGGACAGCAAAAGAAGCATCAACAGGATCTCAATGGCCTCAATTCACTAAGCAGTTTAGACTAGTCTACTGATGATTTGGTCAGTTGCATCAAAGGGGTATTCAGTAATACCTAATGTTTTAGACCTGTTTTTAGACCTGGTCTAAACCATTTGGCAATTAGGTGGGTAAAGCAGGGGAAATGATCAAAAGATGCAATTCACAAACAAGTAACTATGACTGACATCCTTCTCCTTTGATGAGCTCTCCTCTGCATACAATTAGACTCCTGCTCAATTAATTTCAAAGGTTCCATCCTCACATCTAAAATACCTCACAGAATTACTTTACCAACAAGAAATCAGCTGGTCTAATCTCTGTCAGAAAAAGTGGGCGTGGTTACCCCTTGTTTGCCTTTGTGAATTGTATAATTACTAAATGTTAGACCAGGTCTAAAAACAGGTCTAAAACATTACACCAACTCATCAGTAGACTAAAAACCATCTGTAGACTAGTCTATACTGCTTAGTGAATTGAGGCCTTTAGGTAAGTATCTGTTTCTGAATTGAGTACATAGGGAGGATCTAATCAGGGGGTGCAATCCCCTGAATTATCTAAACCCTTTCCACACTATTCAAAGTTAAAATAAAAACACACTAGACTGAGTTTTCTGCCATTTGTGTCACCTGTATTTGGTTTGTCCAATGCAAAGTAAATGACTCAGCAAAAGTTATTACATAAGTGAGTAGCATGAAATTCACAAAACACACTACAGGGTAGCTCTGCAGAGGACAGATGAAGCAAAAAACAGCCATGTGCATTTTGCTTTAAAGTGCTGTCTCAAATCTTTAAATTCTTATTTCTGATATATATTTCTTCCTAACCAAACCCTATTAGTAATTAACCAGCTTTATAATTATATAATGCACATTGTGTCCTTTTCTCTAGTGAAACTGAAGTGAAGTTTTGTCATTTATCATTCATATTTCACAAATAAGTCACTGAAGTGCAGGTGCAAAATAGATGGGAAATTCTTTATAGCTAATCTGAAAAAGCCAACTGCCATTATATTGGTGGAAGAAAGATGGTCCTAATATGATGAACAATTAACATTCTTTTAGCAGCTGTGACACTCAGCTTGTCATTAATTAATGTGCGCCCATGCATTATATTATATCAGTGGGGCTCAGAATAAAGGCAGATTCACCATCCGTACAATTGTGTCTACCTACTATGGATCATTCTTGTTAATTCTTAAGTCAACAGTTTATGAAATGTATCTCTACCACTCCTTCTTACAATACAGCTCTGTAATTTGCTGATTTATGGACAGTGGTTCACCATGAAGCAGGCCACCTTCTCTGATCCTCTCCTGGTATCTCATACTTTTGTCTGATACCAGCATATTCATAAATAGTTTCTGCAATTACATATACAAGCAAGTTGTTAGCGCATATGCTATGGGCAAAGCCAGAAATCGGCTAAAGTGGGAACTGGCTGGCCAGTTCTCAAAATGGCCATTTAGTTGTAACAACACCGGCTAAATTCCAGCCTTGGCCGGCCAATGTGCCCAATGCCTTTCCTGCCATTTCACTATTTGCCTGGTGTTGCTTCACTTCTTTTGGACATTAGAGATTCCGGAGAGGTGGGAAGGTTAGGGTTAGGCAAAGGAAGAGGAGAGGGGCAGGTTAGTGGTAGTCACAGATGAATGTTAAGAAGGGAGGTTAATTTTAAGGAGAGGGGAGGTTAGTGTAAAGCAGAGTAGAGGGGAGATTTGTGTAAAGCATAGGAGAGGGGATTAGTGTAAAGCAGAGGAGAGGGGAGATTAGTGTTAGGCATAGGCCTGCAGGTTGCACATTCGGAAGAAAACACTTTTTTGTCACCTCACCAGCCAAGGTACAATGTATTCTCTTATATCTGACCTGGGCCATGTCTCACATCGCCTGGCCAATCTGGGAACTGGCCACACTTCTGGCTTTGGCCATAACACAGGGCCAGATTTATCATAAGACTCTGTAGGCACGAGCCTACAAGCGGCATGTGAACAATGGCGGCAGGGAGCAGCAGTGTGTATAGCTTCCCGACTCCTGCACCCTGCATGCACTCACCCAAGACAACGGCGCTGGCCAGATTGGCAGGGAGCAGGGGCTACTGGAAATTGGAGGAGGAGCTCCCATTCTCAGTCATAGCTCATCCACCTCTATAGACCAACCAATGTAGTTCCGCCCCTCCCCATAGCTCTGCCTCTCCACAACTCCATGCATGCAGCACTACTGCCCCCCTTTCTGTACCTCCGCCCACTATGAGGTATCTCTGCAGCTTTGCGGTGGTGCTGCAGTTGATGGGCAGTGGAGCCCTGCCTAGCTCAAGACCTCCCGAAGAGACAAAGGACATAAGCAGTGCTGAGCACACTAGTGGCTAATGGACTGCTGCTTTGAGATAAGCCAAGCAGTGATGTAGGGGCTGAAGTCAGCAGTAATAAGGGGAGGGGCTGATCAGAGAGGTGTGTTGGAAATGTGGGGTCAGCAGAAAGGAGGAAGGGAATGTGCAGTCAGAGAGACTAACAGGAACAGAGGTGGAAGTAGGTAGTGGGTAGAGGCTTGAGACCTTGGCCTCAATTAGTGGGATTACCTTTTGCATCTCCTTGCCCCTGTCTTTGCCACACAGCACTGGATTTCTGCTAGTAAAGCTACTCCTCTCTTCTAGCTGCTCCTCTCTGGCCCCCTCCTGTGCTTCCCTGACAGATGCCACTCAACCCCCCCCCCCTTTTTCCTCTCTACCCTTCTCTTCTACCTGCCTTTTTCTGGCCCCCTCCTGTGCTCCCCTGACAGCTGCAAATCTCCCCCCCCCATTTTCTCTATACCCCCCTCCTTTGTCTGTCCCTCTCCAGCCCCCTCAGTGCTTCCCTGACAGCCGCCACTCACAATCCCTTTCCCCTCTACTACTCTTCCTTTGCCTGTCCCTCTCCAACCCCTTCCACAGCTTCCCTGACACTCACCCTCCCTTTCCTCTTCACCCCCCTCCTTTGCCTGTCCCTCTCCAGCCCCCTCAGTGCTCCCTGACAGCCGCCACTCACCCTCCCTTTCCCCTCCGCCCCCTTAATTGCCTGTCCCTCTCCAGCCCCATCAGTGCTCTTCTGGCATCCACCACTCACCCTCCCTTTCCCCAGGGGTGCAGCTAAGGTTTTTGTGGCCCCAAGCGGACTGTAGCAAGAGGCCCTATCCTGCGCCGCGGCGAAAAATGGGTGTGGCTATCCCGCATAAGTGGGCGTGGCCATGACATGTGGGTGGAGCAGGAGGGCGGATTGGGGCGGGGCTGTTTGCGGGAAAAAAATGGATGTTGGGGTGATTGAGGCGCGCGTAGCGCGCCGAAAGATTGGCGCGGCCATGACATTGTATGGGCGAAGCTTAACCGTAGCACAGCAAATATAGCCAACTATGACCATTAAATAATAAATGCAGCAACAGTTACCCCAGACACCAGAAAATAAAAACGCAATTTGGGCCACATTTCAGCAGAAATCAAACGCAATTAGGGCACATTTTCAGCAGAAATCAAACGCAATTAGGGCACATTTTCAGCCGAAATCAAACGCAATTAGGGCACATTTTCAGCAGAAATCAAACGCAATTAGGGCAGAGTTCAGCAGAAATCAAACGCAATTAGGGCCACATTTTCAGCAGATATCAAACGCATTTAGGGCACAGTTCAGCAGAAATCAATCGCAATTAGGGCCACATTTTCAGCAGATATCAAACGCATTTAGGGCACAGTTCAGCAGAAATCAATCGCAATTAGGGCCACATTTTCAGCAGATATCAAACGCATTTAGGGCACAGTTCAGCAGAAATCAATCGCAATTAGGGCCACATTTTCAGCAGATATCAAACGCATTTAGGGCACAGTTCAGCAGAAATCAATCGCAATTAGGGCCACATTTTCAGCAGATATCAAACGCATTTAGGGCACAGTTCAGCAGAAATCAATCGCAATTAGGGCCACATTTTCAGCAGATATCAAACGCATTTAGGGCACAGTTCAGCAGAAATCAATCGCAATTAGGGCCACATTTTCAGCAGATATCAAACGCATTTAGGGCACAGTTCAGCAGAAATCAATCGCAATTAGGGCCACATCAGCAAATTCGCAATTAGGGCTGCGGCTGCAAAAAGAAAAGAATTTACTCACCTGGCAGGCTGGCACTGGCAGAAGTCTTCTCTCCCTGGTCTCCTCTCCCGGCCGGCTTCTCAGGCGCGCAGTTCCCACGGAGCTCCCTCCCTGGCTTCCTCCTCCAATCTCCCGCGCTGATTCATGCAGGGCTACGGGTCGGGAAGATGGCCACCCGAAGCCCTGTACTGGAGACATAGTCTCCAGAGCAGGGCTTCGGCGGCGGCCATCTTCCTGTAGCCCTGCTCTGCTCTGCCAGCCCGGCGGGGCTGCGGGGAAAAAGTGACGTCACGCCGCCGTCACGGAGCCGCCGAGGCCCCTAAGATTGTGAGGCCCCAAGCGACCGCTTGGTTCGCTTTATGCCTCGCGGCGCCCCTGCCTTTCCCCTCCACCCCCCTCCTATGCCGGTCCCTCTCCAGCCCCTCAGTGCTTCCCTGACAGCCGCCACTCACCCTCCCTTTCCCCTCCACCCACCTCCTATGCCTGTCCCTCTCCAGCCCCCTCAGTGCTCCTTGACAGCCGCCACTCACCCTCCCTTTCCCCTCCGCCCCCCTCCATTGCCTGTCCCTCTCCAGCCCCTCAGTGCTCTTCTGGCATCCACCACTCACCCTCCCTTTCCCCTCCACCCCCCTCCTATGCCGGTCCCTCCCCAGCCCCTCAGTGCTTCCCTGACAGCCGCCACTCACCCTCCCTTTCCCCTCCACCCCCTCACTTGCATGTCAAGCATGTCCTGCCAGCCTCCATCATCTTCCACAATCCACCCTCATATTATGCCAGACCCTCTCATGTCCCACCAGCCCCTTTATCTCATTCATCTTCTCCTCTAAATCCTCTTCTGCCACCCCCAGACTTCCCAACACTGGATGGGTGCATATAGGGGACAGGGGAAGCATTTGACTACCTGGGAATCCACTGGGGATGGGGGGAGACTAGACTACCTGAGTATCAATTGGGGGAAGGGGCACTAGACTACCTGGAAAGATATTGGGGATGGGTGGGCACTAGATTACCAGGGAAGTCATTAAGGTTGTGGGATGGAGGCACCAAACTACCAGGGAAGCCATTGGGTATGGGAAAAACATTAGACCACCACGGAACTGTATAGGGGACGGATGGAGGGCCACAAGAAGCCATAGAACTGTAAAAGGGAGGGAGTAGTGTGGTACATGTATAAAATTGGGGCGTGGTTGAAGGTGGGGCAGGTGAATGTCTTAGTGTCCTTTTTTCCTGACTCTAAAAGTTGGGAGGTATTCATTTGATTGGGCTAGTTGGAGGCTGCATATAATTTGCATGAATTTGCATGCAAGCCAGATTTCTTATCCTCTCATTTACCGACTTATGATGGCAGATTTGTAAGCCAGTACTACACATCCATATGCCGTAGGGGCACTCATATCAAATAATTCTCTTTGAATAGGTATTAAAGGGAAAAATTACATTTTCAATAAAACAGATGTTATTGTATTATTCCTTCATTAGTATGAGCTGCAAGCTGCTGCATTTAAATGAAACCTAAATAGAAAAGAGCCTAAAGGCATGCTATATTATCCACTTGTAAAGCCACTGCTTACCTGTCTGGCATGCTGGTCTTTTAGCTTTGGCTGTTTCATACACTTGTAATAAACCTGACGCCAGAGGGGTCCAAGCCTCTCATCTGCATTCGTTTTAGTCAGAATGGGGACTGAAGGATTTCTTGAAAAGCACTATACAGTATGTAATAGCTAGTTTGTATCTACGTTGTTTTGCATTGTAAGACAACTTCTGTTCTTGGCTACATTTTTTGGAGCACTTTGTTCACAGTGAGAGTTTTATTGCGTTCCCTGTAAAAGTGCAACCGAGGGGAAAAGTCACGCCGCAGGTTGTACGACCGTTGCTTCGCATACATTGATGCGAAAAGTATGCTTCACTGTCACACTTAATGCGCGTGTTATGTGGTAACACACTATGTGCAGTGCATTGGGAAGCCACACTTTGTTAGATGGCACCTGATGCAATGTGAACATCGCACTGGTGATGCTTTACAGTGCAACTTTCCTCGTTACTATGCATACGTTACATTGCACCGCAAAGCAGCACTGTGAGCTTAGCTTTAGACAAATACAGGTAGAGAGCTGGTTGTATTCATTTAGTATTATAACACATGTAATTGCTGTGTCTGTAGTTCTGTTAGAAGATCACAATAATGTATGCTTTAATCTTAATTATATCCAGCCTAAGTCTAGACAGCATATGTTCCATGCACTGTTTTCTTTCTGTGAAATAAAACACATTTACTTGACACACCTTTACAACAAGTAAACGTTACCTCACGGCGCCTGCTAAGAAAGGTAATACTTCATCATAGATGGAAAGCGTTATCGCGGACACCATTGCCATCCTTTCCTATGATCACTTCAGACATCTCAGCGGTTTTATGTACAAAAATATGTCTATTTCGTACTGGTAAGCTGCAGCTTTGTAAATGCCTTCTGTTACCTCAGGTAATAAGTCTGCCATCCAGATTCCTGTTGGTCCATTCAGATGAGCAGCTCTCCCTACCTCGAGCTCAGCTGTACCAAACTTATTTCCATAAGCATCATGTGGTGCTACAGAAACCACATTTTGCCAAGCTGTCAACTGTACAGCTTTCTCTCTGCTAAACAGACTCCCATTAAAACTGTCTGCGCAATTTGTCAGTTAAATGAGGTACAAGAGGGACACTCTATTTGCCCCTAATTAGCTGTGCAGACTACCTTTGTCTGTTTGATTAACTATTCACTGTATCAATTTTGTTTAATCTGATTCATTCCACAGCCTCCCTCGAGGCTCTGCCCATACGGTTAACTAATCTGTGATATCATCTTTCATATCAGGCTGCAATGATCTCTCTCGGCATATACACAATTCACGTGCGCAGTCAATGATCACCTGAGTCTTAAGGGACAATCCTGTTTTATAAAGTTTATTAAAAGTGAAAATATCTAATGCAGATGGAAGAGCACTGCAAAAACACATTTGCATTCCAAATTGTGTGCAACCAGAATCGATTAAGCAATTCCTACAGAAGCACACTAGTCTTCTGCTACTGATATACTCACTTGTGACCATGTGCATTCTAAGTATTGCAACACTGATTGATCATCACACTTTTGTGCTATACAGGTTCTTTGCCTAAATCACATGCACTACTCTTTATGATCATAAACCTGTGAAGGAAAAAAAATGCAAAAGTTACATACTTTACAGCCAGCATGGTGGCGTAGTGGTTAGCACTCTCACCTTGCAGTGCTGGGTCCCTGGTTCCAATCCCAGCCAGGGCACTATCTGCACGGAGATTGTATGTTCTTGTGTCTGCATGAGTTTCCTCCAAGCACTCTGATTTTGTCCCACATCCCCAAAACATACAGATAAGTTAAATGGCTTCCCCCAGAAATTTGCCCTAGATACATACGCTACACAATACATACATTACATAGACATATTACTATAGTAGGGATGATGGATGGCATAGTGGTTAGGTGGGCCGTCCTTACACCTGCACATTTGACAAGCCCTTGTCAAATATGTTTAGAGGGTCCCAGCGCTGGATCGGGTGGGTGAAGGAGGATAGGGGAAGCCTCAGAACTATTCAGAGGCTTGCATCTACTGAGGTAAGTGTCTACACTTACCACCGGGGTCAGAGAGGCCCCAAAGGGCCCTGCATCAATGGCAGTATTAGCTCTTTATTGGTCCTGTGCTGGTAATGATTACTTACTATAGATGCTTTGAGTAGTGATAATCACTAACAAACTGTTCCCCATACCCTGCTTGCACCTCTTATATTGTGGCTGTCCTTGGCAGGTTTTGTTGCACTATAACATTTGTTATAGAGTGCTTAGGGGGCCCAATGTAAAATGTGCGCCACTGGGGTCCAAAGTTTCTTAGCTATGATCATTTGAACAGTGGCAAATGCCAATTCATCTTGCCAGATCTGATTAAGTATCCATTGATTATTTCTAACAGGGTTTATGGCTATCGTTAGATTGTGAACGGTATGCGCATTTGCAGACTCCGTCACCCAACAAACTCTGAAGTTACTTCTGTATGGGCATGCTATATTAAAATCTGATCATTCACTTTACCATAAAACCAGTCATTATATGTTATATGAAATCATTTGTTTAAGAAAGCGGCATTCAAGTTGGCAATCGATCCTTAACCGCTATCGTTATCACAAGTGTGTACGTAGCTTTTGTTTCCTTGCATGTGATTGACTATTTGAAGTGAACCTAGTTCTGCACATCTCCTTTAATACATCTTTGTAAATCACTCCTTATTTGCCAGCTTTTATAACTTATCATCAGAACAGGTACACTTCAAAAAGTGTCCTACATTATCTGAAGTCCCTTATCAACAATTTAGAAGTAAATTAGCTAATGTTGTAGTGGTAAGAGCAGACATATCATTTTCTCAGATGCTGCTATCAGCAGAGTCAGAGCTGGTACATTCTCATAGGGAGTCTCCAAACTATAGGTTACTGGCACAGAGACAAACACTCACTGACAGCCATTTGTGACCAGCTATGAAACACCATCTGCTCTGTTCAGGGACCCGAGAATCTCATTCAAATAACACCATGGCTACACGTGAATGATCTAGAGACGCCATTAATTGTAGCGCGGGCAAAATATTTATACATTTCAAAACATTATGAAAGAAAGATTATAGATTGGTTTTACGATATTTAGGGAATGTACATGGGGTTCTCAGGGGGATATTTATAAGAGGGAGAACATCCTGGTAACCAGAAAAATGCAATTTTTGTCTTCTTGATATTTATAAGTGGCAATCATTTGGAAAGATCTTAATTTTTTCAGCCTTATCGCCTCTTGGTGTATGATCTCCACTTTCCAGAGAACTCCACAATTTCTTCCTGATCATGATGTTTATAAAGTGACAGATAGCCTGATTGTCGACTAACTGTTGTGCAAACGCCATACTCTCCTTACATGCTGGAGAAGGCTATAGGGAACAATGGAGCTTAGAAGCCTCCTTAATGCTGGATACACACCATGAGTTTCCGCGTCACACACGGCCGTCGATACGCGTCGATTCGATTATTTCCGACATGTCTGATTCAAGCTTCGATGGATTGTTAGGTCGATTTGCCATACTTTACATGGCATTCGACCTAAAAATCATCGAAATTCGTTCGGAAATGTTCGGAAATAATCGAATCGACACGTATCGACGGCTGCGTGCAACGCAGAAACCCATGGTGTGTATCCAGCATAAGAGGTAGCTGGAGAATCCTATACAGGGAGATTGCCAGAGCGGGGACTTAAGCTGGGTACATACGGTACAATTTTGCATCCGATCGAAGGATGGATCAGATAATTTCCGACAGGTCCAAAAGGATTCCGATCGATAATGCGATCAATTTTGGGTAGTTATCAATGCAAAATGGATAGCATTATTGATCAGGAACAATTTGGATGTCTACACACGATGCAACTTATCAGTTCACCAGTGGATCTGATGGAAAATTGTACCGTGTGTATGAGGCTTTAGGTTTGCCATCCCATATATTGAATTATCTAGTCTGCATGAGATACCACAGAACTTTGTCATGCTTGTCATACCTTCAACGGGGCCTGGTAAAGGCATAGGCTCAGGAGGTGCCAGCCTTGGGTGCCAAGCCATGAGGGTACATTCCTCTTCCTGCACAGTCACTCTTACCTCTCCAGCTTCTCACCTCTCTTAGATACCTCTGGAGTTTTACTCCCACATTATGCTCTCATTAATGACCATGGGCAAGCAGTCATTAAAGCGTAACTGTCAGGCATTATTTTTATCTGGTAAACGAGTAATAAGGATGCTAACCAGGCAATCCAAAAGTTAAAAATCACTCTTATATTCCTTCTCCATAAAAGATCATCCCCCAGTTTCTCTGGCTCTTATTTGGTACATCTGCCGCACAAAGGAAGTTGCAGGGCATGCTGGGTTTTCTTTTTTTCTTCTTTACTTTCCCCTCAGACATAGCTAATGCAGTTTGATTGGCTGAAGCCTCTTTCCCTCCCGTTTTCCCCTCCCACACCTCTGTTCCTCTCTGATTGGCCAATATTTCTCATGCTGAGAAGCTGAAACCAGCTCTGTAGTCACACAATGACAATGCACTTTCTATTGCAGAGCGGGGTGGGAGTGTCTGAAGACTGGGAGGAGGGTTGGCAAGGCACAGAGCAAGGGAGGAAATGATGTCAGGATTGGCTTCAAGATAGACAGAGTGAAAATGGAAAATCCAAAGAAGGATTTTCTCTTTTTTTTACTATAGAAAAATCACTAAAATACAAATGTGGGCATTGCAATACATATGTTATGTAAGTAGAACAAGTATTTATCTACTTATATATGTCTTTTTTTCTGATATAGTATGTCTGACAGCTCCTCTTTAAAGAGGAACACCAGTGAAAATAATGTAATAAAAAAAAGTGCTACATTTTTACAATAATTATGTATAAATGGTTTAGTCAGTGTTTGCCCATTGTAAAATATTTTAAATCCCTGAATTATATTCTGACATTTATCACATGGTGACATTTTTACTGCTGGCAAGTGATGTGGCTGCTGCTTGCTGTTTTGGGAGTTGGATACAGCGCCCCCTGATGGTCTGTTTGTGAAAAGGAATAGATTTCTCATGTAAAAGGGGGTATCAGCTACTGATTGGGATAAAGTTCAATTCTTGTTCAGAGAATTTAACAGAGGCGCCAATCAGAATAAAATAAATTAAAATATCATAAAATGGGGGGTCTTGGATGATTTACCACAACCGAAATCAGACACTAGTTGTGATATAGATAATCATTCACAATGTATTAATTTGACTCCCAATTTGACTTTGTGGGAGTCAAATTAACAAATTAATAAATTGTGAATGATTATCTATATCAAAACTAGTGTCTGATTTCTGGGGTAGTAAATCATCCAAGACCCCCCATTTTATGATATTTTAATTTATTTTATTCTGATTGGCGCCTCTGTTAAATTCTCTGAACAATACTGTATCCACCTGTTGGATGGGTGTGATTACCTAATCCTTCTACGGAGAGCGACTTCTTAGACTGAGAGGGGACAGGCCTAACATCCCCGCAAGTGTTTCTAGTGGTTGCCTATGCTCGGCAACCCATTTTTGTGAGTATTATTCTCTTTTTAAAAAAATTTTATCGATTGTTTTGCAGTACGCACTATTGGGGCTCTCGATTTTTTCTGTTTGTTTTAAAGTTCAATTCTTGGTCGGAGTTTCTCTTTAAGGGCTGGTGAACACTGATCGGCTTTTTCAGCGTTTCTACAGCTTCTGCGGATACGCTTGGTCAATGTATCTCAATGGGGTGGGTCACACCAGAGCGGGAGACGTTTTGCAGAAACGCATACTCCCGGGGTGAGGCATTTTTTGGATTGTGGATGCGTTTCTGCCTCAATGTTAAGTATAGGAAAAACGCAAAGCGCTCTGAAAGACAGCAGTTCAGAGCGGTTTTGCAGGTGTTTTTGTTACAGTAGCTGTTCAGTAACAGCTTTACTGTAACAATATATGAAATCTACTACACCAAAAACGCTTCCCAAAACCACAAAATGCTAGCTGAAACGCTACAGAAAAATAAGAAAAAGCATTTTAAAATCTGCTAGCATTTTGCGGATCTGCTAACGGGTTTTGGTGTGCACCAGGCCTCAGTGCATATTGTCCTGACAAAATGTGTCATCTCACTGAGATCACTTGTTTCCATATTTTTTTTTTGTCATGGCAAGATCTTTTAATATATTGTATATTTTGCTGATGACATGGTCGTGTTGAATCATGAAACAAAACATCAGGCCTTCTTGTTATTGTTGACTGAGCCATGCTATATTACAATTTTATATTTGTTTTGTTTCTATATATTATGTATCCAAGTTTTAGGTATACACCTAATAAACATTAAAGTGTACCCAAGGTGATATGTGACATGATGAGATAAACATGTGTATGTACAGTACAAAGTATATTAATAACCAGGCTGTTTTACTGTTTTATTTTGCTGCCTGAAAGAGTTAATTTGTAGGCATGGAAGTGACAGCTTCTGTCCTGTCGGTAGCTTGTTGGAAATATAGTAAGCATCACTGATAAGCATTACAGCCATAAAAGTTTTTCTGGCAGAATACAACTTCTGAGGGTAGAGAGAGATAAAATACACCAACTAGTGACCTTTTTCTAATTCTGGGCCACTTAATAGGTTGCCACTGATTAGAGACTGTAAAACGTTCAACCTACTTTGTAGATGTTTAAATATAAAAAAACCTGGGATACAGAAAAAAGTCATTTTTAAGAGTGGGAGGATAAATACAATTGTTTATCTCATTTGTTTATTTTCACCTCGGGTTCACTTTAAAGAGAATCTGTATTGTTAAAATCGCACAAAAGTAAACATACCAGTGCGTTAGGGGACATCTTCTATTACCCTCTGCCACAATTTCGCCGCTCCCCGCCGCATTAAAAGTGGTTAAAAACAGTTTTAAAAAGTTTGTTTATAAACAAACAAAATGGCCACCAAAACAGGAAGTAGGTTGATGTACAGTATGTCCACACATACAAAATACATCCATACACAAGCAGGCTGTATACACCCTTCCTTTTGAATCTCAAGAGATCATTTGTGTGTTTCTTTCCCCCTGCATCTCTCATGCACTGAAGTTTCAGGCTGCTCTTTTCTTCCTGCAAACAGCTTTGCCCTTGTCTGAATTTCCTTACTATGTGAAAGCCCAGCCAGCTCAGAGGAAGATTTATCCAGCTTGTAAAAGATAAGAGAGAAGAGAGAAGCAGCTCTAATCTAAATATCACACAGGCAGTGTGCAGAGAGGGGCCTGAAAGGGGGAGTTTATAGCAGAACCACAACACTGAAGAACTTGGCAGCCTTCCAGACACAGGCCGACAAGTCTGACAGGGGAAAGATATATTGATTTATTACAGAGACTGTGATAGCAGAAAGTGCTGCAGTAAGCCAAAACACATTAGAATAGCTTTTGGAACTTGTAGGATGATAAAAAACAGGATGCAATTTTTGTTACGGAGTCTCTTTAAGTGTAATATATTTACTGTATTCTTTATGTCTGCATAAAAAATATTAATATAATCGAAGTCAGCTTTCTCTTGATAATATCTACATGTCATCAATGTCTTTCTGTTATTGATATTATCTGCATATCATTGCTATCTGCCTGTCATAGGTATAAGCTACATATCATTGGCAATTGCAAGTCATTGGTAGAGATGAGCAAATGTTTCTTCAAATATGCAAATTCAGATTCAAACGGAACCAGAATTTGTGGTGCAAACTGTGGACTTTTCAAGTGTTAATCAGGTTTGGAAGATGATGATTAATTATTCGGCAGCTGGATAATTGATCCACTGCTTGATAATTTATCATTAGTTCTTAAATCTGATTAGCCCCTGAGAAAGTTCCAGGACAGCCCCATAAATGATGGCTTCTGTTTGACTGGAATTTACATTACATATTCTAGAAATAATTGTCAGTTTCTGGTCAGGAGAAATAACCACATGTCATTAAATTCTGGCATCTGTGTTTATTGTCTGCATATTATTTAAACTTACATTATTTCATTAGTTATAAACTAACATAGGTTAATGGGTGTTGTTTTCCCAGCATTAGTACTGTACTTGTACACCACAGTTTTTGGTGAAATAGGGCCAATGTCTGTAAAACAATGGTGGGCGGGGTTGTTTGGATACCCCTGGTCACGAGTATGAATGATCACGAGCATGATGTTGCCCACTTCCAAACTGACTTATGAACACTATAGAAAGGGATATTCGACTCGAGTGCGGTTTTGGGACGAATAACCGCATGTAATCACAAATCACGAGTCGGTATTCGTGATTCAAAACGGTGGGTAAAATTAAAGTAAAATACACACTTTTATTTTTAAAAAAAAGGAAATAAATATTTGTACAAAAATAAACATCTGGGGGGCGATCAGACAAAAGGGGGGGGGGGGGATCACTTGTGTGCTGAGTTGTGCAGCCCTGCAGTGAGGCCTTAAAGCTGCAGTGGCCTATTTTAGTAAAAAATTGCCTGGTCTTTAGGGGAGTTTAGCACTGTGGTCCTCAAGTGGATAACTATTCAGAAGATAAAATATATACTGTTTGCTGTATGTAATATTAAGTAAGTTATTAAGTAAGGCCATATAAATGTCTTGCAAAACCACTATCTGATAAGGAGCATCTGGTCAGGTGACCACATTTTTAAGACTGCTGCTGAATCCTTCTAATGCTGGGATTACATGGTACGATTTTCACGTTCGATTCGGCGTGCGATCTATTAGCCATTCGATCTTCTGCTCGTTTCTCTTATCTTCCACTCGTTTTTGTTAGCTTTTTTCCATTGCCTTCTATAAGAAATCGAGCGGAAACTAATCGAGCGGAACATCGGACATGTCGGAATTTTATCATCGAAGGCATCTATTGGAACAATTCTTAGCAAAAAATGTACTGTGTAATCCCAGCATTACAAACAAATGGGATAACATTTGGACAAGAAACTACTAAGCTTTCAGATGGTATATCTAGGACCCTTTAACAGTACCATTCAGACAATCATTTCCCATAATTTATTTCATATTTCCTCAGAAAATAAGTGCCACAGTACAGGGAGGAGCATATACGAGCAGAACAAGCGTTATGATTACCAAGGGGCCAAACATTGTTGCACTCAGTGTCACATGGCCGCAAACACCTCTTGAATACTTATTCTTTAGGTTGATGCATTCACTCACCAGTTTTTCAGAGCTCTGCAATAAGTGTGCACTCTGGAGGCAACTCAGTTCCAAACACCAGGGTGAAGTACAAAAAATGAACAGCGGTTGGTGATATTCTTATCAATGCAGCATGAGGTTGCGGTAACCTTTCCGACAGCCAGTCATATGAAAGGGCACTTAGATGTACAGTGGGTTGCAAAAGTATTCGGCCCCCTTGAAGTTTTCCACATTTTGTCATATTACTGCCACAAACATGAATCAATTTTATTGGAATTCCCAGTGAAACACCAATACAAAGTGGTGTACACATGAGAAGTGGAACAAAAATCATACATGATTCCAAACATTTTTTTACAAATAAATAACTGCAAAGTGGTGTGTGCATAATTATGCAGCCCCCTTTGATCTGAGTGCAGTCAGTTGCCTATAGACATTGCCTGATGAGTGCTAATGACTAGAGTTCACCTGTGTGTAATCTAATGTCAGTACAAATACAGTTGCTCTGTGAGGGCCTCAGAGGTTGTCTAAGTGAATATTGGAAGCAACAACACCGTGAAGTCCAAAGAACACACAAGACAGATCAGGGATCAAGTTATTGAGAAATGTTTAGCAGGCTTAGGCTGCAAAAAGATTTCCAAAGCCTTGAACATCCCACGGAGCACTGTTCAAGCGATCATTCAGAAATGGAAGGAGTATGGCACAACTGTAAACCTACCACGACAAGGACGTCCACCTAAACTCACAGGCCGAACAAGGAGAGCGCTGATCAGAAATGCAGTCAAGAGGCCCATGGTGACTCTGGACGAGCTGCAGAGATCTACAGCTCAGGTGGGAGACTCTGTCCATAGGACAACTATTAGTAATGCACTGTACAAAGTTGGCCTTTATGGAAGAGTGGCAAGAAGAAAGGCATTGTTAACAGAAAAGCATAAGAAGTCCCGTTTGCAGTTTGCCACAAGCCATGGGGGAGACACAGCAACCATGTGGAAGAAGGTGCTCTGGTCAGATGAGACCAAAATGGAACTTTTTGGCCAAAATGCAAAACGCTATGTGTGGCGGAAAACTAACACTGCACATCACTCTGAACACACCATCCCCACTGTCAAATATGGTGGTGGCAGCATCATGCTCTGGGGGTGCTTCTCTTCAGCAGGGACAGGGAAGCTGGTCAGAGTTGATGGGAAGATGGATGGAGCCAAATACAGGGCAATCTTGGAAGAAAACCTCTTGGAGTCTGCAAAAGACTTTAGACTGGGGCGGAGGTTCACCTTCTAGCAGGACAATGACCCTAAACATAAAGCCAGGGCAACGATGGAATGGTTTAAAACAAAACATATCTATGTGCTAGAATGGCCCAGTCAAAGTCCAGATCTAAATCCAATCGAGAATCTGTGGCAAGATCTGAAAACTGCTGTTCACAAACGCTGTCCATCTAATCTGACTGAGCTGGAGCTGTTTTGCAAAGAAGAATGGGCAAGGATTTCAGTCTCTAGATGTGCAAAGCTGGTAGAGACATACCCTAAAACCCAGGTTCTCAACATGTGGTACGCGTACCCCAGGGGGTACTTCTGATAGATCCAGGGGGTACTCAGGCTTGATATACTTAACCAAGAATAACATATTTAGAGTTCTAGAAAATGGTTAATCTTATTTTAACACAAAATTAGTATTTTAGCTAATTAAAAGCAATGGTAAATGCTTGGAAATTGTTTAGAACCAATTATCATGTACTACAATTAAATATACTGTATATTTGTCAAGGGGTACTTGTGATAATGTTTACTATGGTAGGGGGTACTTGGTGAGTACAGGGTTTTAAAAGGGGTACATACCAATACAATTTTGAGAAACACTGCCCTAAAAGACTGGCAGCTGTAATTGCAGCAAAAGGTGTTTCTACAAAGTATTGACTCAGGGGGCCGAATAATTACGCACACCCCTACTTTGAGTTATTTATTTGTAAAAAATGTTTGGAATCATGTATGATTTTTGTTCCACCACTTCTCACATGTACACCACTCTGTATTGGTCTTTCACGTGGAATTCCAATAAAATTGATGCACGTTTGTGGCAGCAATGTGACAAAATGTGGAAAACTTCAAGGGGGCCGAATACTTTTGCAACCCACCGTATTACTAGAATTAAAGTGAACCTGAGGTGAGAGTGATCTGGAGGCTGTCATGTTTCTTTCATTTTAAACAATACAAGTTGCTTGGCAGAACTGTTGATCTTTTGGCATCAGCAGTTTATGAATCACACACCTGAAACCAGCATGTGGCTAATCCAGTCAGACTTCAGTCAGAAACATCTGATCTACATGCTTGTTCAGGGTCTATGGCTAAATGTATTACAGACAAATGATCAGGGGATAGGTAGGCAACTTGGATTGTTTAAATGGAAGTAAATATGGCAGCCTCCATATCACTCTCACCCCAGGTTTCCTTTAAGTTTACATGGAAAAATGGCTTCTCTGCTTGCCAGTGTTAAAAATATAATAGCAGATGTCATTCAGGCATTTACAATATTTTATTTACGACATCAGGAGTTACCATACTATGAACAAGTTATTTTTATTTAACAAGCTATGGGTTATGCGATAGGTTGCAGTAAAATAGCCTCCAATCTGTTCTAGGGAAGAGGATGCTCCTCATTAACTTAAATAAGGCAGACAGCCAAGGCCTTGTGCCAATACATCCTCCAAAGGAAAAAAAAGCCACACATCCTTTTATGTTAAGGAGCTTTGATAGCACAGTCACTCATAATTAAATGATGAGAACTGTCTTCTGTGTGTGGAACTTTCAGCTGAATGTGCACTTCTACTTGCTGTTCACAGTAGACAAATTAATTTTCCAGCAAAATCTGCTGTCAAAATTAAAGCTTTTCATAGTAAACTTCTGGTACTACTCCAACTTCCCTTAATTAGAGCAAACAGTAAAATAAAATTAGACATGGGAAATACATTAAAAAGCCTATTGTAAATGTGATGCGTTTTCTCTCTATTTTGTTATATGGCTGATGAAGAGACCTGGACGTTGCATTTTGGGATGACTCAGTTGGGGCATTAATATGGGCTGAACTTTTGTGACACTTGCAGAGCCACATGTCCATCTCCTCATGAGAGAATCTCAGGATTTTCTTTATTTCTAGGGAGAGCTTTTTGTAAAGAATAAAGGAGATTCTCAGAATCCCCCATTAGGAGATGGACTTGTCAAGATCCTGTCAGATCTGTCAGATATTTTTGCCTACTGTGAGTGACAGCAACATAAGAGAAAAGTTACTTATCATGCATTTTAATACGTAAGAAATGTACTTCTTATATACGTACATGTACACATGTATTTAAATTATTTTTTTGGGTGGAAGTTGTCCTTTCAGCACAGAATGTAAAGTAACATTGCAGTGCAGTGTGTTGCTAACAAAAAGCCAACAATTCCTTGCCCACAACCATACAATTCCTTATAACATAGAACACTCCATGCCCTGCTGCGCCCACTGCCCCCCACTATAACTCCTCCCAACATAAAAAGGAAGCTCGTCCCCTTCTTCTCCTTCCATGTCCTAGCTAACTAAAATGTAGCTCCTCCACCAAAATAAACCTTTATCCACCATAATAAAAGTTCTCCCTTCCTATCCTAACAATCCTTTCTATAACAAAATGTCCCCCAAGCTATGCCTTTCAATCACTATTTTGCCCTCCGTGTCCTAGCAAAACTAATCGCTGTTCCAAGCAAGACGATAACAATCACTTCTTATTAACTATAGCAAATGTTGGAATCCACATAACAGTGTATGAATGTTGGCTAGACTTACTACTTCTTATCTGCAGATGACTTGATATCGCTTAGGCCCCGTTCACACTTGCGGTTTTGTCAAAACCGCACCGGATGTCCGGACCGCACCGGACCTGATCCGTACGGTTCCTATCCGGATCCGGTCCGGATCCGGTCCGTTTGCATCCGGTTTCCGTGCGGTGTGAACACGGTTGCGGTCCGGATCCGGTTTCTTAAGGAGATAACAACCTGTTATTACCTGGGGTCTGGGAGGTCAGCAGAAGGGTCTGGGGTCATTGTTGGAGACAGGTGGACGTGTAGAGACCATCCGTGGATACAGAGACTGCAGTTGGGACCATGGATCCAGGCATTTTTTACTCGTATACCTGGGAATTCTCTGTTGTTCGCCTCCTCGTTATCAGACTAATCAGACATGTTGCTGCCTAGAGCTCCAGCATGAAATCGCTGCTGCCCCACCTGAACGCTGGGCCCATGTGGTCCCCATCCAAAATGCATAGGAAGTGGGGTAGAACGTCCGGTTTTTGTAGCCAGTGTGTTGTGCGCTCTCCGGTTCTCATTGGTTTCCATTGGCCGGATGGTGCAGTCCGGCTCCGCCCCGGATACGGCTGCCGGAGGAGCCGGACCAAAAAATAGCGCATGTTGGAACGGACGCCGGAGTCCGGATCCGGTCCGGATCCGGTCCGGCTCCGGTCCGGCAGAACGGACGCATGTGAACGGACGCATAGGCTTTCATTGCTATTGCCGTGCGTCCGTTTAGTCCGTTCTGCAAGCGGTCCGGCTCCGGCACGGCGATTCCGGACGGCCACCGCTAATGTGAACCAGGCCTTACTGTAAAGCTTTTTGCACACAGAGAGTAAAAATTGTTTGAAATAGCCGATAAACTACTCCTTTTACAGCTGTCATGTAATAATCTTTAGCGAAAATGGCGGTTCAAGGGAACAAGAAATGAACGATCCACGATGGTGATTGGCATTTTGAAATTGGAAAACCGACATAGCGGATCACTTCAGCAGATAATCATCAGCAGTGGGTACAGAGCTATGAACAAGTCTAACATCCTACATCATTTAACGATCCTAACAATTGACAATCATTTGGCATTCATCTCGCAGTCCTCTGCTGTCGTACACATCACATCACTTAACATCTTTTGTATTTGATCATGGAATTAGAGCCAGGACAAGGTCCTCCAGCACCCAAGGATGAACACCAAAATGCGCCCCTCCATCCCTCCCACCCCAGCCATCACACGCTGATTGCTATGGCTCCCCAGGGCCCCCAACACCTTAATCTCTAGTTATCTGGCTTGCAGTCACTGCCATGTATCCCCTTTTCTTATTTCTCTCTGCTTCAAACACAATATGGGATTGATAGCTGAGTGAGTTTTGCGCCCCCTCCTACAATGGGCCCTGAGGCTGTAGCCTCTCTCTAGCCTCTGCCTCGGCCCGGTCCTGCATGGAATGATTGTTAATCGGCCATTTCCAGCCTTGCTGTGCGCACATAGCTTTAGAAAATGCCATCAGGAACTGATTTGAAAAAGCTGAATAGAGTACTGCTTCAATGATGCCAGCACTCTGCAAGCTCCATGGAGAGCGAGCATCCTCCAGATTGTAATTACATATTTCCACTTCCTCAATGAGTAAATGGTCAATGAGATGATAACAATTCTCAGTTAATACAAATTGTTATGCTAATTTTATGCAAATTTATGGAACTTGAAAATGGACCAATCCAATGCTGCTTCTGCATTTAATGGGCTCATATTAAAGCTGATTAATTTTACATAAAATTAGCATAATGATGTGCATCAACTTATTATTGACAATCTGTTGCAAGATTTGATACCAAATTATGATTATTATTTTAATTTTATTTTTTTATTTATTTTTTTTTTTTTTGGGGGGGGGGGGGGGGGGGGAGTGAGGATAGAGGCAACCAAAAAAAAAAACAGGTTAGCAGGTTCCCACCTAATGTGCCTGGCTGGTCCAAACTGTAGCTAGATAAAGTGGAGGGCAAGTACCAGCCTGCTATCTGGCACAGTGTACCTCAAAAGAATAGATTATATCCAGGATGGAGGGGAATACTACTTACTGTTTGAGAAGTGTGTACACAGCAGTAAGCATTGCAAATTTGCAACCTCCTTACTGCATCTCCATTTGTGCCTTATCAGAGGCATGGCCAGGGTTTTCAGTGCCCGGAGGACAAAGTTAGTTTTCACACCCCTCCTGGCCTCCTTGTGACAAGGAGTGAGCCATTAGGTTAGGTATTTGCCTTTAAAGCACACATGCCTGCTGCCCCATCTCTGCTGTCCACCACTCCTTCTGATCCTGTGTCGCCAGACGAAAATAAATTGACAATATTATGGAATTTGGAGAAGCAGGAAGGGGCACATCTTCTCTGCTGCTCTCTACTGCTCTCTGCTGCTCTTAACCTGCTCAATGCCCACTTTACATCTCCTTCCAGCCCTCTGCTCTTGATGATGAAGAGAGAAGGGCTGGAAGGAGGCGGGGAATGACTGGAGAGCAGGAGGGAGCAGGGGAGAAGATCTGCAGCTTGCTGCTTCTTTTGCAGGCGCTGCGAAAGAGGCATCACAGGACAGTGCAGGCCAGATGGTTGCTGCAGATATGTGTGCAAAAAAAGGCGTGTATGTAACCTTCAAAGTACCTGAATAAAGAACGGCTTCAGGTACGCAGCACTTTAAGTGCCCCAGATGCTACATCCCCCTTTCCAACCCCATCCCCAGCTACACCACTGTGCCTTATATTACTTCTGCTGCAATCAAAAGGCTGAATAAAACACAACTCCTGAAGGGATGGGCGAACATCGAAAACTTTCAGGCCATCTCTGCAGCCACAATTTCTTTAAAAAGGTGTAAAAAGTGGGAGGGGGGATCCCACGTCATGTTTTAAAAAGTTTAAATGTGATTTGGCCATTAAAAAATTACATAGGGTCACCCCTCCTGAGCCTGTATTTAGATTGTAAGCCTATTTGACAGGCCCTCTTCCCTGTGTGCTCTGCTCTTCTCCACCACCAAATGGACTCACACCGTTGTTTATTGTTACATGACTATTTTGTGTACCATTGTTTAACACTGTATTGTCCCTGTGTATTATTATTTAATGTTGTAATGACTCCCCATCTATTGTATAGCACTGCGTAATATGTTAGCGCTTTATAAATTAAGTTTTAATTCTACAGAAAAGATGCCAATATGTGCCCACACCTGGTATAAATCTCAAAAGACAACTCTATACATATATTAAATTAAGTTTAGTAATAATAATGATTGCAGCTGTCGGGGAATCAATGAAAAAATATGCAGCTTAGAAGATCCCAACCTAATGTGTCTCACTAATCTAAATCATAGCTAGGTATAGTGGCTCAAGAACAAATATCTCCCTGCTCCCTGGTCCAGTCTGGCCCTGGTCCCAACTTTTATCCCCTGTCTATGTTCAATTTTAGAATATGATATCTACCTTAACCTCCCTGGTGGTATGATAAGTGCGGCTGCGCGGCCGCGGGAGGTTTTGTTCACCTTTTTTTTTTTTTTTAGCATGTAGCTAGCCTAGCGCTAGCTACATGCTTCCCCCCTCCCTGCGGCGTCCCCCCGTATTTACTGATCACCGTCAGCGCCGCTTGCTTATAAGGAAATCCCGTTATGAACGGGATTTCCTTGAGGGCTTCCCCCATCGCCATGGCGACGAACGGAGTGACGTCACAGGGAATCCCAATCCACCCCATAGCGCAGCCTGGCGGCGATTGGCCAGGCTGCGCAAGGGGTATACGGGTGGGCCCTGTATCGCGGCGGGTAGCGGCGCATCGGCGGCAGGCGGCGGCGATCGCAACAAACACGCACCTAGCAAAGTGCTAGCTGCGTGTTTGAAAAACAATTATGCAAATCGCCTCAGCAGGGCCTGAGGAATCCTCCGCGGCGGCGTACCCCGTGTCCAGCATGGGGTTACCGCTAAGGAGGTTAATGCATAACTGCTGAATATGCAAATCATCTCTTGTTGTCCCTGTAAGCTAGCCACACCTCCAGAAACACTGGAATGCAATGATTTGTCGGCTTAAAGCGGACATGAACTCTTGCACAGGACACAAGGAAAACAGATAACAGGAATGCACCCTGTATGTATTTACAGTGGGTTGCAAAAGTATTTGGCCCCCTTGAAGTTTTCCACATTTTGTCATATTACTGCCACAAACATGAATCAATTTTATTGGAATTCCACGTGAAAGACCAATACAAAGTGGTGTACACATGAGAAGTGGAACGAAAATCATACATGATTCCAAACATTTTTTACAAATCAATAACTGCAAAAGTGGTGTGTGCATAATTATTCGGCCCCCTTTGATCTGAGTGCAGTCAGTTGCCTATAGACATCGCCTGATGAGTGCTAATGACTAAATAGAGTGCACCTGTGTGTAATCTAATGTCAGTACAAATTCAGCTGCTCTGTGAGGGCCTCAGAGGTTGTCTAAGAGAACATTGGGAGCAACAACACCGTGAAGTCCAAAGAACACACAAGACAGGTCAGGGATCAAGTTATTGAGAAATTTAAAGCAGGCTTAGGCTACAAAAAGTTTTCCAAAGCCTTGAACATCCCACGGAGCACTGTTCAAGCGATCATTCAGAAATGGAAGGAGTATGGCACAACTGTAAACCTACCAAGACAAGGCCATCCACCTAAACTCACAGGCCGAACAAGGAGAGCGCTGATCAGAAATGCAGTCAAGAGGCCCATGGTGACTCTGGACGAGCTGCAGAGATCTACAGCTCAGGTGGGCTACTCTGTCCATAGGACAACTATTAGTCATGAACTGTACAAAGTTGGCCTTTATGGAAGAGTGGCAAGAAGAAAGGCATTGTTAACAGAAAGCATAAGACGTCCCGTTTGCAGTTTGCCACAAGCCATGTGGGGGACACAGCAACCATGTGGAAGAAGGTGCTCTGGTCAAATGAGACCAAATTTGAACTTTTTGGCCAAAATGCAAAACCCTATGTGTGGCAGAAAACTAACACTGCACATCACTCTGAACACACCATCCCCACTGTCAAATATGGTGGTGGCAGCATCATGCTCGGGGGGTGCATCTCTTCAGCAGGGACAGGGAAGCTGGTCAGAGTTGATGGGAAGATGGATGGAGCCAAATACAGGGCAAACTTGGAAGAAAACCTCTTGGAGACTGCAAAAGACTTGAGACTGGGGTGTAGGTTCACCTTCCAGCAGGACAATGACCCTAAACATAAAGCCAGGGCAACAATGGAATGGTTTAAAACAAAACATATCTATGTGTTAGAATGGCCCAGTCAAAGTCCAGATCTAAATCCAATCGAGAATCTGTGGCAAGATCTGAAAACTGCTGTTCACAAATGCTGTCCATCTAATCTGACTGAGCTAGAGCTGTTTTGCAAAAGAAGAATGGGCAAGGATTTCAGTCTCTAGATGTGGAAAGCTGGTAGAGACATACCCTAAAAGACTGGCAGCTGTAATTGCAGCAAAAGGTGGTTCTACAAAGTATTGACTCAGGGGGCCGAATAATTACGCACACCCCACTTTGCAGTTATTTATTTGTAAAAATTTTTTGGAATAATGTATGATTTTCGATCCACTTCTCACATGTACACCACTTTGTATTGGTCTTTCACGTGGAATTCCAATAAAATTGATGAATGTTTGTGGCAGTAATGTGACAAAATGTGGAAAACTTCAAGGGGGCTGAATACTTTTGCAACCCACTGTAAATAGTTTAGCCTGTGTAATTCTTTTTCTGTGTAATTCTTAAGAACTTTTGTTCTCATGGTGAACCAGAACTCATTGGAGTGTGTGAGGGGCTACAAAGGATCCAAAAGCCCTCTTACTAAGATGCTATGGAAAACAAAAGTTTGCCTTCTTAAAATAATTACCTTCTTTGCAATAATTCAGGTTTTTATTGCAAATACCTTCTGTCTTAAAGAGGAACTCCAGTGAAAATAATGTAATAAAAAAAAGTGCTTCATTTTTACAATAATTATGTATACATGATTTAGTCAGTGTTTGCTCATTGTAAAATCTTTCCTCTCCCAGATTCACATTCTGACATGTATTACATGGTGACATTTTTACTGTGGGCAGGTTATGTAGCTGTTTCTAGCTGTTCCGGCTTTAACAGACAGCTGTAAACAGCCATTTCCTGTCTGTGAACATTGTTACATTGTGGCAGTTTGCCCAGAGTACCGCGGTACCAGAGCCTCTTGTGGGAGGGGTTTCAGCACAAAATCAGTCATACAGCGCCCCCTGATGGTCTGTTTGTGAAATGCAATATATCTGTCATGTAAAAGGGGGTATCAGCTACTGATTGGGATAAAGTTAAATTCTTGGTCGGAGTTTCTCTTTAAGAAGGCAAACTTTTGTTTTCCATAACATTTTAGTAAGGGGGCTTGTTGGTCCATTGTTGCCCTTTACACACTCCTAGGACTTCTAATTCACCATGAGCTTGCTGGGTAGTCTGTAACTCTGAGTGTTTCAAGTCCTACCCCATAGAGCCACATTAATCCATGCCATGCGCTGATGATGATCAACCAATCTGAAACAGTCTGTATGCATGTTGGATTATTGTGGCTCTGTACAATTAACAAGCTGACACGTCATTGCATTTCAGCGGTTCTGGAGGCGTAACTAGCTTACAGGGACAACAAGGGATGATTTGCATATTCAGCAGTAATGCTTTGTGGGAGACATTATACACTCACTCTAAGAAAATGGTGAATACTGCTGCACCCCTCTGTGTCCCTGGATAGTGCTCGACCAGGTCAGACAGGCCCAGACAACATCAAGAAGAAGGGGAAGGTCCGCACTTATCCAAAGGTTCCTTTATTATTGGACGTATCCAAAATAAAACGGTCACAAGCATCACATTGCTGACATGTTTAGGACTAGTGTTGATCGAACACCAAAATGTTTGGGTTCGGTTCGGTACGGTCGAACGTTCTCCGATATTCGGCATGTTCGGGCCAAATTCCGAACCCAATGCAAGTCAATGGGGACCCGAATATTTCTGCTTTGCAGGCCAGAAAAACCTTAAAAAATGAGGGAAACTTCTGCAAAATGGCTTGGGAATAGTGGTGGTGGTGGTGGGGGGGGGGGGGGGGGGCAAATAAGAACCTGGAAAGCTGACGTAGTACTACCAATGGGACCGGCAACGCTAACCCCACAGCACACAGGATGGAAGAGGAGGTGCAGGAGGAGAAGGCCACGCTTTGAGACCCAACCCAAGCCTTGCGTGAGGCCAAATTGGATACTGAAAGCAATGCACTTTGTCGCCATGCATTGAAAAATATAATAAAATTGAAATATTCCTGAAAATGGCACCGGCAACGCTAAGCCAGGTTGGCTTAGTGTTGCCTGTGCCATTTTCAGGAATATTTCAATTTTATTATAATTTTCAAAGCATGGCGACAAAGTGCATTGCTTTAAGCATGCAATTTGTCCTCATGCCTAGCCTGGTTTTTGTCTCAAAGCGTGGCCTTGCTCTCCTGTGCCCGCTCTGCAATCCTGTGTGCTGGCTAAGCCAGCAAACAGGATGGAAGAGGAGGTACTACAGGAGAGCAAGGCCACGCTTTGTGACACAACCCAGGCCTGGCATGGCGACAAAATGCATGCGTACAGCAAAGCATTTTGTCGCCATGCAGTGATAAATATAATAGAATGGAATATTCCTTAAAAAGAGAGCAGCAACGCTAACCCAGCACACAGGATGGAAGAGGAGGTACTACAGGAGAGCAAGGCCACGCTTTGTGACACAACCCAGGCCTGGCATGGCGACAAAATGCATGCGTACAGCAAAGCATTTTGTCGCCATGCAGTGATAAATATAATAGAATGAGATATTCCTTAAAAAGAGAGCAGCAACGCTAACCCAGCACACAGGATGGAAGAGGAGGTACTACAGGAGAGCAAGGCCACGCTTTGTGACACAACCCAGGCCTGGCATGGCGACAAAATGCATGCGTACAGCAAAGCATTTTGTCGCCATGCAGTGATAAATATAATAGAATGAGATATTCCTTAAAAAGAGAGCGGCAACGCTAACCCAGCACACAGGATGGAAGAGGAGGTACTACAGGAGAGCAAGGCCACGCTTTGTGAGTGACCCAACCCAGGCCTGGCATGGCGACAAAATGCATGTGTACAGCAAAGCATTTTGTCGCCATGCAGTGATAAATATAATAGAATGAGATATTCCTTAAAAAGAGAGCGGAAACGCTAACCCAGCACAGATGATCATGGTGCTGGGTCATGGGGTGTTGCAAAGTCGTTTCCAATCCACGATTTATTCATTTTAATTTGTGTCAGACGGTCTGCATTCTCTGTGGAGAGGCGGATACGCCGATCTGTAACGATGCTTCCGGCAGCACTGAAACAGCGTTCGGAGATAACGCTGGCTGCAGGGCAAGCCACCACCTCTATTGCGTACATTGCCAGTTCGTGCCAGGTGTCTAGCTTAGAGACCCAATAGTTAAAGGGGACTGATGGATTGTTGAACACGGCTACGCCATCTGACATGTAGTCCTTGACCATCTTATGCAGGCGATCGGTGTTGTAGGTGGAACTGGGCGAATGCTGTTCTGTGGGCTGCTGCATGGGTGTCAGAAAAGTTTGCCACACCTTGGACACTGCCGATACCATTCCCTTGTGGGCACTAGCTGCAGCTTGTGTTCTTTGCTCCCCTCCTAGTCCTGGGTTAGCGGAAGTCAGTCTGTTGACGTGGCTGGAGGAGGATGCAAATCTCCTCACTAATTTCTCCACAAGGGCCTGCTGGTATTCATCCATTTTGACCTGTCTGACACTGGGAGTTTGGCGCGTGCCTCTTTTGCGTCTCACTTGTGCGCTTGTTGTGGCCGATGTTCCCTGACTCCTTTGTGGCACAACGCGAACTCTTGATGCAGTAGGTTCTTCAGCTGACTCATCTGTACTGTCTGCTATCCCGACGGCCACGTGCTGCTGGTGGCCAATCCGGGTCTGTGCGATCATCGTCCAAAACCTTTTCTTCCATCTCCGAGTCGTCCTCATGTGTGTGCGGTGAAGTAGAGCTCATCAGAACAACCTCTGCGCACCTCAATCCCATCTGTTGTTCATGTTCTGTGCAGCCCTCCTGCCATTCCAATTGCTGCGCACATTGCTCTGGGATTTGGGTGTCTTCATCCTCGCTTTGCCTTTCAGTGATTGGTGCATTTTCATCATCCACTGCCTGTGAATCCGGGCACAAGATTTGTGGCTGTTCCATTGACCTTTCACAGATGGCAGTTTGTGCGGGTGCGAATAGCTCCTTCGAATAGCCCAGTGTGTCGTACAAGAATTGTTCAGACTCTGTATTTGGTTTTTGTGTGCCTGTTGTAGCTGCTGGTTGTGTCACCTTTGTGCCCACTGGCTCCATATAACTGGCAGAGGACCTCGTGCCTGACAAGGATGGGCTGGTGCTTAACCCGCTGCTGGACGCTTGAGAGGTCAACCAATTCATTACATCTTCCCGTTCTTGTGGATTAGTGAGGTATGTTTTTTGACTGGGGCAGATGGGCGGCATTGAGGGGGTTTTCTTAGGTGCGCCACCATGGCCTGTACGTGAACCGTCAGGGGAAACACCTCTTCCCCTGCCCCTCCCTCTTTCACGGGATTTCTTCATAGTAGTCGTTATTTAGTCGTTAGTAGTACTTGTCATAAAGATGAAATATTTTTTTAATAAACAATACTCAGCAAAAGTCACAGAATATATGTGTGGATTGGTGGTAAGCAAGTGATCCCACTTGGCGGCACTGAAAGTGTTTTTTTAATAAACAATACTCAGCAAAAGTCACAGAATATACGTGTGGATCGGTGGTACGCAAGTGATCCCACTTGGCGGCACTGAAAGTGTTTTTTTAATAAACAATATGCTACAAAAGTCACTGAAAATACGTGTGGATTTTTAACAGCCCTGTGGGTGCTGCAGCTGCTGTCAGCAGTGAGGCTGGGGCCCTGTGGCTGGCCTGGCTTGCAGTGAGGCCCTGTGGGTGCTGCTGTCAGCGGTAAGGCTGGAGCCCTGTGGCTGGCCTGGCTTGCAGTGAGGCCCTGTGGCTGCTGCTGTCAGCGGTGAGGCTGGGGCCCTGTGGCTGGCCTGGCTAGCAGCGAGGCTCTGTGGGTGCTGCTGTCAGCGTGAGGCTGGGGCACTGTGGCTGGCCTGGCTAGCAGTGAGGCTCTGTGGGTGCTGCTGTCAGCGGTGAGGCTGGAGGCTGGGGCCCTGTGGCTGGCACTGGCAGACAGTACGCTACGCTAAACTCCCTACCTACCCAAAGCTAAACCCCAAAGCAAATGGCGCCGATCACGCGCGTTCAGGTATTTATGCACCCGAACACGTGACCCGTTTGGCCAATCACAGCGCGAGACGCGCGTTCGACCGAACGTTCGGCCGAACGTTCGGCCAAGGACAAGTTCGAGCCATGTGGCCGAGCATCCATCACGGACACTGAGGTGTTCGGATGGTGTTCGCCGCGAACTCGAACACCACAAAATTTGCCGAATCCTGAACAGTGGCGAACACTGTTCGATCAACACTATTTAGGACAAAGATTAGTCCTTAATCATAGCTATGATTAAGCACTAATCTTTGTCCGAAACATGTCAGCAATGTGATCCTTGTGAACGTTTTATTTTGGATACTTTCAACAATAAAGGAACCTTTGGATAAGTGCGGACCTTCCCCTTCTTCTTGATACACTCACTCTAACCTGAATTATTGCAAATACCTTCTGTTTTAAGAAGGCAAACTTTTGTTTTCAATTTTAGAACAAAGCACTATCTACAAAGCTTTGTATATGTTCAGCTTATAGTGCCAACCACCACCACATGCCTGCGTGTGCCTGTCAACATCAACAATCGTTTTATGAGTATGCTAAGGTGTAGGGCCAACTGCTATGGCATGTCTTTGTTGACTCTTAAGCTGCATACACGCCAGAATACCGCAGAAGATGGATCGGGGAGATACACGGCGATGAATGATCCGACGAACAATCGTTAACAGATCTATCTTCCGCAATTGCAAACATGGGTACACAAGATGGGTGCGAACGCGTTGTTGGACAATCGCCATATATAGCTCAGGGGTCAATGGTGATCATTCTGACCATCCACGATTGGATCTGTCATGGCTGTCATTCAAAACAATATGTTATTGTGTGCAATCGTCCATTGCTGAACAGTGTTTAACAAACCTAACCACTTAAGTACCAGCGGTCTCTGCCCCCTTAAGGACCAGAGACCGCTGGTACAATACTGACGGAATTCCGACAAATCGCTGCGCATACCCGCCGCAACCGCCATCACTGCCGCACGCTGGGATCCTCCTGACAGAGACGGACAGTAGTCCACTGCTCCATCCACTCGCGCAGGATTCACCAGGTGAGACTGGTCTGCTGGGTCTGATGTGTTACAGGGACTTTTCTGTGCTGTGCTCGCTGCTGGCTGCTAAGGTAGCTGCCTGCATACCTCCCTGTGTCCAGCATACCTCCCTGTGTCCCATGCCTTCCACCATCTGCACCGCTGAAGGGCCACTTACTTTACCACTTACCTACCTAATATGGCTTCTTGGTCAACTGCCACACACTACTGCTTTCACCACTGCAGAGAGGTAATATGGTCATACTTATTTATATGTTTTGATCTGCGGCTGGGTCACAATATGAACTGGGTAGAACTGGTACTAGCAGGGAGTCACTAAAGCGTCGTGTGTTGCACTGTTTCTGCAGGAGGGTAATGAACTGGGGCAAACTGCTACCATAGCTTGGGAATATATGGACTGTGTTGCACTGTTTATGTCACAAAGGGACTGTTTTGCAATGTTACCGTAGCGCACTGTTTGCCACAAAATTAAACTGGGTTGCACTGTTACTGTAGACGGGTCTCAATATGGACTGTACTGCACTGCTACTGTTCTAGAGTCATATGTTTTGCCTCTCCTCAAGCTATCCACTGAGACCCTGCTGGAACCGTTCCAGTTTGTGTATAGAGCAAACAGGTCTACTGACGATGCCATAAACATCTGCCTGGAGCTTGTAAATGAACACCTGGATAGATCTGACTCATACGTTAGGATCCTTCTACTTGACTTTAGCTCGGCGTTTAACACCATCAGCCCCCAAATACTTCAAGAGAATCTTGCTGCCCTCCGGGGTCCACCCTACCCTTCGCCTCTGGATCACAGACTTCCTAAATAA
The DNA here is from genome assembly GCF_040937935.1 of Hyperolius riggenbachi. Taxonomy (NCBI): domain Eukaryota; kingdom Metazoa; phylum Chordata; class Amphibia; order Anura; family Hyperoliidae; genus Hyperolius; species Hyperolius riggenbachi. The sequence continues at coordinate 310,027,628 of NC_090649.1, forward strand.
CAGATCCCAGGTTGTCAAGCTAGACACTATCATCTCTCAACCAAGAACCACCAACACAGGGGCCCCTCAAGGATGTGTACTGTCGCCGTTCCTGTTCTCCCTATACACTAACAATTGCAGGTAGACCGCAAACTCCGTCAAAGTCATCAAGTTCAGTGATGATACCACAATTGTTGGCCCCATCTCTGGAAATGATGAGCTGGAGTATCGCCACCAGGTTGATAGAATTTGCCACTGGTGTAGGGAGAACGACCTGGTCCTGAACACTGCAAAAACGGTTGAGATGATTGTTGACTTTAGGAAACATGCTACCACTCCACCCCCGATCAGCATTGAGGGCATGGTAGTTGAAAACATTCCCTGTGCATGCCTCCTCTGCACAACAATCTCTAAGGACCTGACTTGGAAAGCCAACACAACCTCCACCCAGAAAAAAGCCCAGCAAAGGCTATTTTTCCTACGCCAACTGAAGAAGTTCAGTATGGCCCGCGAGCTTCTGACGAGCTTCTACACAGCCACAATTGAATCTGTCCTCTGCTCCTCCATCCTGGTCTGGTATGCTGGTTCTTCCGCCAGCGACAGACACAAACTGCAAAGGGTCATCAGATAAGCGGAGAGAATCAGCGGAAAACCACTCCCCTCTCTAGATCAAATCTTCAACTCAAGACTGCGCTCCAGAGCTCAAAAAATCGCTAATGATCCGTCCCACCTAGGCTTTCGCTTCTTCAGTAGACTTCCATTAGGCCGGAGATTCCGATCCATCTACACCAGGACCACAAGGCACAGGAACAGTTTTTTCCCCTCAGCCTTAAACTATCTGAACTCTTAGAACTCTCTCCATCCTCCCTTGGCAAGCGGTGACAGGCAGCACCCAACCTGACTGCACAAAAGCATATTGCTATGTAAATGTGTTCAGATGTGATCAATTGCTGTAACTGTATCTTTATATTGTCTTGATATGTATTGTATTGTATGTATTTGTATTGTATGTCCTGTTCTTTTTCACACTTGCCCTGTGCTTGTCAAACCCAATTCTGGGCACGGCTAAGTCGTGCTTGGCGAAATAAAAGATTCTGATTCTGACATAGACTCTGCCGTCTCTATGATGGCAGAGTCATGTGAGCCAGTCAGGAGCCGCTTTCATTGGCTCCTGACCATGTCTATCAATTGTAAGCCAATGGGAGCGGCTTACATTGATAAGCACTGCCAGGAGCCAATGAAATCGGCTCCTGACCGACTCACATGGCTCTGCCGTCATAGAGACAGGCAGAGCCAGTGAGCTGCGTCGAGAGACGTCGGGTTTGAGCGGCGCGATTGGCGGGGAGCGACGGAAATGGTGGATGCACGCTGCGGGCCCCGATTGAAATCTATGCCCTGCCAGCCAGGAGCCCACCAAAACTAGATTAGATTTCAATCACCGTGGTCCTTAAAGAGACTCTGAAGTCTCTTATAAATCATCTTTTTATTATAAAATCCTGTGTAATATGATAGCCCTACCTAAACCGCCGCATCCCCGCCGCTCTAATCTAACTAAATCCCCCCAAACTCCCCGGGGGGCAATCTGGGCAGCGCTTCCGTGAGAGGCAGAGCTATGAGTCGCAGCTCTGCCTCTCAGCGTGTCTGTCAGCCCGGATCGCCGCCTCTTCCCCGCCCCTCTCAGTCTTCCTTCACTGAGAGGGGTGGGGGAGAGGCGGAGATCCGCCACTGACAGACGCGTGTAGAGGCAGAGCTGCAGCTCATAGCTCTGCCTCACATGGAAGAGTAGAGGGCAGCAAAATCCATGACCAAGAAAGTCGTGGATTTTGCGGGGGAGAGGGAGGGGGGAGAGGGAGGGGGGATTTAGATAGATTTCAGCGGCGGGGATGCGCCGGTTTAGGTAGGGCTATCATATTACACAGGATTTTATAATAAAAATATGATTTTTAAGAGATTTCAGTGTCTCTTTAACCTCCTGAGCGATAATCCCGAGCTGAGCACGGGATATATCGCGCAGGAGGATTTCTCAGGCCCTGGTGGGCCGATTTGCATACTTTTTTTTTGTTACACGCAGCTAGCACTTTGCTAGCTGCGTGTAACTTCCAATCGCCACCGCTTGCCGCCGATCCGCCGCTACCCGCCGTGCCGCGCAGCCCCCCCCCTCCCCGACTCCTTGCGCAGCCTGGCCAATCAGTGCCAGGCAGCGCTGAGGGGTGGATCGGGACTCCCTCTGACGTCACGACGTCCATGACGTCGGTGAAGTCATCCCGCCCCGTCGCCATGGCGACCGGTGAAGCCCAGCAGGAAATCCCGTTCTGAACGGGATTTCCTGCTTACTCTGATCGCCGAAGGCGATCGGAGTGGGTGGGGGGATGCCGCTGCGCTGCGGCTATCATGTAGCGAGCCCTGGGCTCACTACATGATTTAAAAAAAAAAATGTAAAAAAAATAGTGCTGCACCACCCTGCTGGGCGATATAATTGTATCGCCCAAAGGGTTAAGTAGTTAAGTTAAACAATGTTGTGTGATATTGCGAAAAATTGTTCGCGTAAAAATAATTTGGTGAGTATGGGATTTTAGTACCTAACTTTGTGGTGAATTGTTATGACAAAGTATGGCACAAGCATTAACATGAGGCTGTGATTTTTCGGGGGAGGTGCAATACATTTACAATGATTTTTATGAACAACTAAAGTCAGTTAACAGAAGCAAGATCAAGTTGTATGATCTAAATGTTAGTCTTCTTATTGCTCAAAATCATTAAAATAAACATAAACATTTGTGTGCAGAATCAGGTGACGACTGGGCTGCTCTTGTCTCATGGGTATCGGAATAACAGCTAATGCACCTGCCACCTAATTCAGGCTAAAACCTGACAGTTCCTAGGAGTGGGGCAGCATAATGAAGTTCATTCAGCTTGTCAGTGAAGTCAATAACTTATCCTCAACTGCTTTTGTCTCAGTGAGCTTGAGCTTCTGATGGGACAGAGGTACTTATTCAAGAAAAATTTATTTTCAATTGCAACTCTTAATACCACTGGCACATGCCTGTCTTTAACAGAAGATTTGGCTTAGGGCTAAACTATTGTGCAAGATAGTGCCCATTGTGTGGGGCCTTTGATCTGACAAAAGCTGCTTAACAAGCTGGTTAAGGGCTGTTGCAGATAACAGGTGTGCCCTTTGAGGACTCACAGACATTTTTCAACTAGTCTACAAGTAAAAGTCAATAAGCAACTGCATTTGTAGTCTTGTTTGGGGTGATTTATGGTGCTATTTAGCTGGAAGTCTGTGGATATAGTCAGTGCAGTTTCTAGGATAAATTTCTACCAGGGCGAGTGTAAAAAAATACGCCAGCCCCCCATCCCCAAACAATCATGGTACTTTGTATAGAAGTGATTGGAAAATTGATCAAAAAAAAGATCAGAAATCAGATTGGACCTGCCGGAGATTACTGATTTAATCTAACGGGAAATTGCATGGTGTGCACCAGGCATTAGAGTAATACTCAGACCAGGGCAGAGAGACGTGTCCCCCCTCTTCCCCCTGAGAGTGGCCACAACGGGAGGAAATGCGACAGAGGTCAATGAAGCTAGTGGGGGGAGGGAGAAAGTCACTAGAGCTAGTGGGGGAGGGAGGTCACTTGGGCTAGTGGGGGGAGGTAGGGAGAAGTACACTTGGGATAGTGGGGGAAGCAGAAAGTCAGTAGAGCTAGTGTGTGTGTGTGGGGGGGGGGTGGGGGGGGGCAGAAGGTCACTGGAGCTAGTGGGGGAAGGGAGAAGGTCACTGGGGCAAGTGAGGGAGGGATGAGGTCGATGGGGCTAGTGGGAGGTGGCAGAAGGTCAGTAGGGCTACTGGGGGGGGGGGGGGGGGTTAGAAGGTCACTGGGGCTAGTGGGAGGGGGAATAAGGTCACTGGAGCTAGTGGGGAAGGCAGTGGGTCACTGGGGCTAGTGGGGGAGGAGAGAGGAGGTCACTGGAGTTACATAGGGGGGGAGGTCACTGGGGCTACTTGGGGGGGGGGGGTATAAGGTCACTGGGGCTAGTGGGAGGAGGGAGAAGATCACTGGAGCTAGTGGGGGAAGGCAGAGGGTCACTGGGGCTAGTGGGGGAGGAGAAAGGAGGTCACTAGAGCTATGGGGGGGGGGGAGAGGAGGTCACTGGGGCAACTGGGGTAGGCAAAAGGCCACTGGAGCTAGTGGGGGAAGAAGAGGTCACTGGGGCAACTGGGGTAGGCAAAAGGCCACTGGAGCTAGTGGGGGTGGGAGGAGGTCACTGGGGCTACTGGAGTGGAGGGGGCAGTATTCTACTGGAAGAGGGAGGAGGTCACTGGAGCTAGTGGGGGGGATGGAAAAGGTCACTGGGGCTAGCAGAGGCAGGACAAAGGTCACAGGGAGGAAGAAGGTCACCGGAGCTAGCAGGGGGAGGGGAAAGGTCACTGAAGACAGTGGGGGCAGGTAGATTCATACTTACTAAATTCTGTTTGCAGGTATCCATACCTCCGGACTCCGCAGTCCTAAGGGAGCAAGGCTTCCTCCAGGCAAGTCTTCCTCCTGCTAGACAAGCACTCCTTAGTGCACAGGAGACTGGGGGTGACCTCTCCCCTGTACAGGGGGGCGGGGCTTCCTCTGGACAGGAGATGGGACTTCCTCTAGGCACACTTCCACCTTCCAGACACATGCTCCGACCTAAATTAACTTCCCATGGCTGCAGATGGCCTTTCCTGCATGTGGATGGCAGGGCTCACCTTAGCCAGCCACCCTACCATTCGAGTCCCATGCGAGGGCGGGGCTTCTGTGATTGGGGGCGGGGCTTATGACGGCCGGGAAACCTCTCCCAAGTGTCTCAGAGATGGGGGCAGCTGTTTGTAGTCCTGATGGACTGTGACCCCAGCACAGTCAAATCTGCCTTGCCAGCCTGTCAGTTCCTTCTGCTCCAGTCCCCACCTCGCCCAGGAACATTGCAGCCAACTCCTTGTGTGCCCTGATGGCTGCTACAGTGCCGCTGCAGGATATCAGTGTAACCACGTGGTGGTTACTTGAGTCTGCAGCCAAGGCAACAGGACGCCCAGGAAGAGTCAGCCAAGAGAGAGAGGTGATCGCAGAGCTGCTTTTCTTTCCTCTTCATCGCGCATCACCCTCTCTCTGTCATTCCTGTCCTTCTGCCAGCGCCCCCCTTCTCCTCAGTGCTGCACTGCGCCCCGTGCGGTGGCACTATCCGCACGCCTGTAGAAACAGGCGTGGATCTAGTAATGTTATATATTAGATAGATAGATAGACAGACAGACAGACAGACAGACAGACAGACAGACAGACAGACAGACAGACAGACAGACAGATAGATAGATAGATAGATAGATAGATAGATAGATAGATAGATAGATAAAAAATTGCAATCTCTAAACTCCATCTACTTCTACCACCTTGCCTGTAACCCTGTTTCGGTCTCCTGTTCTAGTCTGTTCCTGTTGTCAGTCTGCCTGAGTCACTTCTGCCTACTGAGCCTATGTATTGTGGCCGATGCAAGCTAAGACTTTATCTCTCCACCACTGACACTTCTGTCACTGTTGATCGGGTAGTCTCTGACTCCATCTCCACTACAAGCAGACTAGGAGCTGCATTCCCCCAAAAATTGCTGCACTTGACTGGTTAATTGCTCAGACATGCGCCACGTCTTCCAGGCTAGAATGCACACCCTGCGTCCAAACAATTGCTACATTTATTATACTATGGAGGAACTTTAGCTTCCAATATAGTTTGCATGCAAAGTATCATGTACTGTACTCTTGCACCACGGTAAGGTAAACCTCCGGCCAAGAGACCTAACCTAAATTAAAACGTGTGTATAAACCTGGGAGCAGCTAGGCCTAAATGTGTTGCTTACATTTAATAGACAGCAAGGATAGATAGATAGATAGATAGATAGATAGATAGATAGATAGATAGATAGATAGATAGATAAAAAATTGCAAACGTGTGTATAAACCTGGGAGCAGCTAGGCCTAAATGTGTTACCTACATTTAATAGACAGCAAGGAGAGGGCCAGCACATCCTACAACAGGCTGCATCCGAAATGATCAACAGCTCACATGTGCAGCACCTCTAATAGGCTAACTGCACACTTCACATTCAAAACAGATGCAAATCATATGCATAACTACTAATGAACCATAACTTACCATGCAGGCGCTATATCTGGCTCTTGACCCGACCTTGCACCCTCCAAAAATTGTTTGCCTGAAGAAGCGGGACTGTTACCCGTGAAACGCGTTGCACTTTTGGAGCTCATGATAAATGTTACTTTAGATTATAAGTAACCTGCCCGTTGTCCGGCCATTTTTCAGAAGGGAGGTGAGTCCACTCACTTCCCCCTTTTAACAATTTTAACTAATTTTACTCTACTTGGTGCCTCTGTTGCTGTATTACAAAATTGTCAAGTCCACCCTGGGTGGAGGGGTGTATCCCCATTTTACTTCTATCTACAGAGAGCGACTTCTTAACCCTGAGCGGGGTCAGGTTATAATTCTTCCCGCCTGCCTATCCAGTGGTTGCCTTGGAGGCGACCCACCCTTGTGAGTATAACCATTGCGTATTTCTTACACCAGACATCACTCTACTAACATACTACACTATATCGGGCTCTCGGTTTTCCCCCTCTCTTTCAAGCCTCTCTTTTGATTGTACTTTCTCTGTTTTCTTTCATTGTCATGTTACATGTCTCCAATGGCTTATCTTTTTATCTTTTTTTTGTGTTGCACATAGTAAAAAACTATTATCATCACTTAGATGGCCTTCACTGCCAGTCACAAATGGTTTAAAGTCAGGTGTGTGAACATGTCCTGCTTAGTTTGAAAAATCTCCCTCCTACTAACATGCTCCCGCTAACCTTTCCCTAGCCCTGCATGAAATATCATTGCAACCAAGCAAATGCTACGTGGCTGAAAAGAACACCAACCTATTGCTTTGGGCTGCTCATGAAAGTGGAGTATGGGGCTACTCATAGGGCTGAGCGAGAAAAACTTTGGGTGGTACTACAAATTTTCATTGAAGCTAATTTCGCAAATTTCATTGAAGTAAAAAAAAAATAAGAATAACGACACCAAAAGCCCAATATAGAATAGTAAGTTGTGATACCAAGATCAATATAAATATACTCACAAACCAGGGTTACCGCCAAGGTAACCACTGTAATGGCAGGTGGGGAGATTAGACCTGACCCCACTCAGGTTAAGAAGTCGCTCTCTGTAGATCGGAAAGATGGGGTAACATCCCTCCACCAAGGGTGGGACTAGACTATAACTGAAAAGTTTAACAGAGGCGCCACAGAAGTATAAAAATGATTCAAATCCATTTAAAAAGAGGAGGTAGTGGTGAACTTACCTCCTGCAAGTAGACACCAAAAATCGTTGTTTTTAAACAAACAACAATTTACTCACAATACTCCAAAGTCAAAGTAAAAATGCTGACTTTAAATGTTAACAACAAAGCCCCTATATACTGTATGTTAGAGCCAGCAAATCTGACAGGTATTTGTAGGAGAACAGTGGCAACAAGGTGGAAAAAAGTTCCAAAAGACCTTGTAGCTTTTCAGAAAATCGCAGTTAAAGTGACAGCAGGCAAAATGGAATTTTGTGTGATGCACAATGTACAAACAGCGTAATGCTGGGAATACACCATGAGTTTTTCGGCAGATAGATAATATCCCACAGGTCCGATCTGATTTCGGTCGTTTTTCTGATCGATTTTCTCATATATGTGAATGGGAAAAACCATTGGAAAATTGATAAAAAAAAAGGATTGGACAGTAAATCTGCTGAAAAAAACTCATTGTGTATACCCCAGCATAACAATCAGTCACCATGCCAATGTCAAAATGGGATAAAATGAAGATATTTTTTAATTGGGTGGGCAGCAGACACAGTATAACACACCTTCTTGGTTTTCCTTGTTCCTTTGTTCAGCATGTAAATAAGTACTAAGGCAGTATACATAAACTCCTAGGAATGATAGTTCTCTATGTTGGTGGTACAATACATCTACTTAAAGAGAACCCGAGGTGAGAGTTATATGGAGGCTGCTATATTTTTTTCCTTTTAAGCAATACCAGTCGCCTGCCTGTCCCGCTGAACCTCTGCCTCTAAAATTTTTAGCCATAGACCCTAGACAAGCATGCAGCAGATCAGGTGTTTTTTTTCAATAGTGTAAATTCTGGTAGCTATGTGAGGTAAATATTTTTTGGCCGGTAAAATACCTCATGCGGTATTTTTCCGAATTTCCGAACATGCGACAAAACATTCGGTAAAATGTGCGGTAAATGCATACAGTGCGGTAAAAAAGTGCAGTATTTCTTTGGAAGATTATCATTATTATTTTTTTTGGGGGGGGGGGGGGGGGGTTGTATTTGATTATGTAGCAACCTACATAAAGGCATCCATTATAAAAAATATATCCAGTAAATATTAGGAGTTTTATTTCCACTATTCTTTTCTATTACACAGCCTAAATAGGAACTCCACCAAAACAGCAACAGGAACTCCACTAAAAACTGCAAAACACATACAAATTTACTTTACCGCCAGATACAGGCAGGTCGGTAAATTAAGTGCTAACATGCCCCCTAATTTCCATGAGAATAGGGATTTTCGGCACAAATTACCGCATGCAGTAATTTATGATTAAAATTTACAGCATTAGTTAAAACATGACTAAAACCTACCAGAATTGCTAAATGTCCTTACCTCCTCGTGAGGTAAATGACTATTTATGAGGTAATTTCTTTGAAAACGCTACCAGAATTGAGGCCAACAATTGTCAGAACTGACAAGATTAGCTGCATGCTTGTTTCTGGTGTAATTCAGACACTACTGCAGACAAATAGAGCAGCAGGGCTGCCAGGCAACTAGTATTGTCTAAAAGGAAATAAATATGGCATTGGCAGCCTCCATATCACTCTCACCTCGGGTTCACTTTAAAGGACAAAGTGAGCCTATAGTAGTAATACAGTACCTGCCTAGTTCTACACACAGTTCTACCTAAGTTACTGAGTCAGCACTGGAGACCAGGGCCGTGCAGAGGGTCTTTAAGTGGGGGGTGCTCAAATTTAAAAAAAGGGGCCTGGCAATGCCTTCCCCCACATACACCCCCCCACCCACACACACACACACACACACACACACACACATTTATAACAGTATCAGGCAGACTTCGTGTCTCCTTCCAACCAACTCTTTTGGTGCTACCACCCTCAAATCAGCAGTGATAGGTGCCCACTGTGGGTTAGAGTGGGCACAGTGGAGCCCACAGTGGAGGCACAGACTCACCTTTCATTACTGGGACCTCTGTCCCTCTTGATCAGCACCCAATCCTCTTTTCAGGCAAATTAGTGGTTACCAATATGCAGTGGTTGCTAAGCATTAGTAGATGCAAAACTGCAGTAAGTGCCAAGGTGCAGTGGGTGCCCAGATGCAGTAGATGGTAAGACACAAAGGTTCACTTTGTGCTCAGTTGCAGTGGGTGCCGAGATACCAAAGTAAAGTCTGTATCAAGCTGCTTTGGGTACCAAGGTCCAGTTTGTATTGGGTGTTTATTTGCAGTGGGTGCTATGCAGTATTGGGTGCTGAATGAGTAGCAGATGGTGATAAACAATAGTGGGTGCCATGTGAGTGCTAATTGGTACAGGAATCCATGTGAGTAGGGAGTGCCATGTGTGGTCTGGATGTGTGCCATGGGAGAGTACTGAGTCTCATACGGGTTTAGACCAAGGATGGGTACTGGGTGCTATTTGGGTGCTGGCCGTGGACTGGTACTAGGCTTTGGAACTTGATGACGTTTGAGTACTGTGCCATGTGGGTGTTGATTATGGGGGTAGGTGGGTCTTAGGTGCAAATACTGAGTGCCAAGTGGGTACTGGGAGTGAGTACATGGTGACATATGGGTGATGGGTGCTGGCTAGTGGGATATTAGTTGTCATGTGGGTGCTAAAGGCAGATGCTGGGTTCTGGGTGCTGGCACAGGGCGACATGTGTATTCTGGCTGTATGGGTGTGTATCAACCATCATGTAGGTGTTGATTGCAGGTACTCAGTCCCTTGTGAGTTCTGGGTGCAAGTACTGGATGTGATATGTGAGTGCTTGGTGTGGGTGCTGGGCACCAAGTGGAGGCTTAGTGCAACTGGAACTTCTGCAGATGAAGCATGTGGGTGTTGGGTGCAGGTACTAGGTATCACATAGGTGTGAATACTTGGTGCCATGCCTGCACTGGGTGCTAGCTATGGGTGGGCATTGTGTGTCATGAGGGTTCTGAGTGCAGGTACTTTGGGTGCTAGTACTAGTTATGTGAGTGCAGATAGTGGGTGCCATGTGAAGGCGGTGTGCAGGTGTGAGTAGTGAGTGCCATGTTGGGGCTGGGTGCAAGTACTGTGCCATGTGGGTGCCAGCTATAGGGTGAAGGGGTGCAGGTACTGGGTGTCATGTGGCTGTTTGATGCAAGTACTAAGTGCCATATTGAGGCCGGATGTGAGTATTGGATGCAGGGTGCTTGGTGCAAGTACTGGGTGCTTGCTATAGTGGGGGTTACTGGTTGAGTGTAATGTGGGTGCTGAATATTGGTGGGATTGATGTGGGTGCAGGGGGTGGGAGATCACTGTGGGTACTGCTATGAACAGCATAGTTGCTGCTAGGGGAGGTCGAGGTCAGTGTGGTTGATGGGGGAAGGGTAGGTCACTGTGGGGAGAAGTAACTGTGGGTGCTGTGGAAGGTAGAGGTCAGTATGGGTGCTGGAGGAAAGGGAGGTCGCTGTGGGTCCTTTGGGGGAGATCACTGTGGGTCTCGGAAGGTAGAGGTCAGTATGGGTGCAGGGGTTGGGAGGTCACTATGGGTGCTGCCAGAGCCGGGACAAGGTCCTCCAGCACCCAAGGCTGAGACACCAAAGTGCGCCCCTCCATCCCTGCCACCCCAGCCATCACACACTGATTGCTATTAGACTAAGAGGTGCCACAGGGCCCACAACCTCCCCAACATCTATGTAGTTATCTGGCTTGCAGTCACTGCCATGTATCCCCTTTTCTTATTTCTTTCTGCTTCAAACACAATTAGGGATGACAACTGAATGAATTGTGCGCCCCCTCCTACACTGCGCCCTGAGGCTGGAGCCTCTCCAGCCTATGCCTCGGCCCGGCCCTGGGTGCTGCTATGAATGGCATAGTTGCTGCTAAGGGAGGTAGAGGTCAGTATGGGTGCTGGGTGAAGGGTAGGCCACTATGCGTGCTGTGGAAGGAAGAGATCAGTATGGGTGCTGGAGGAAGGGTAGGTCACTGTGGGTGCTGGGAGAAGTCAGTGTGGTTACTGGAGGAGGGAGTGGATGCTGGGTGTTGGGAGAAGCCACTGTGGGTGCTGGCAATGGGAGAGGTCACTGTAGGTGCTGCTTTTGGGATGGGAGGTCCCTGTGGGTGCTGCAGGGGACAGGAGGGTAGCCACTGGGGGAGGTAAAAATCACTGTGGGTGCTGGGGGAGGGATAGGTCAGTGTGGGTGCTGGGGTAGACAGGATCACTGCTAGAGCTGGGGAAGGAGAGGCCACTGTGGGTACTAGGTGGAGGGAGAGGTCACTGTGGGTGATGGGGGAGGGAGGGGTCACTGTGGGTGCTAGGTGGAGGGAGAGGTCACTGTGGGTGCTAGATGGAGGGAAAGGTCACTGTGGGTGCTAGGTGAAGGGAGATGTCACTGTGGGTACTGGGTAGGGAGAGGTCAGTATGGGTCCTAGGTGGAGGGAGAGGTCACTGTGAGTGCTAGGGGAGGTAGTGGTCACTGGGTACTAGGTGGAGGGAGAGGTCACTATGGGTGCTGGGGGAGGTCGAGGTCAGTATGGGTCCTAGGTGGAGGGAGAGGTCACTGTGAGTGCTAGGGGAGGTAGTGGTCACTGGGTACTAGGTGGAGGGAGAGGTCACTATGGGTGCTGGGGGAGGTCGAGGTCAGTATGGGTCCTAGGTGGAGGGAGAGGTCACTGTGAGTGCTAGGGGAGGGAGTGGTCACTGGGTACTAGGTGGAGGGAGAGGTCACTATGGGTGCTGGGGGAGGTAGAGGTCAGTATGGGTGATGGGGGAGGGAGGGGTCACTGTGTGGGTGCTAGGTGGAGGGAGAGGTCACTGTGGGTGCTAGATGGAGGGAAAGGTCACTGTGGGTGCTAGGTGAAGGGAGATGTCACTGTGGGTACTGGGTAGAGAGAGGTCAGTATGGGTCCTAGGTGGAGGGAGAGGTCACTGTGAGTGCTAGGGGAGGGAGTGGTCACTGGGTACTAGGTGGAGGGAGAGGTCCCTATGGGTGCTGGGGGAGGTAGAGGTCAGTATGGGTCATAGGTGGAGGGAGAGGTTACTGAGAGTGCTAGGGGAGAGAGTGGTCACTGGGTACTAGGTGGAGGGAGAGGTCACTATGGGTGCTGGGGGAGGTAGAGGTCAGTATGGGTCCTAGGTGGAGGGAGAGGTCAGTATGCCACACTAGGAATCCTGTCTGGGCCTCTTCACCCCAGGCGGGGGAGGAGCTTCCCGCGGGTGGGCGGGGCTTATCGCGGTTGGGGCGGAGCTTATTTTCAGCAGCGAGAGGGGCCTTTTTTGAAGATTTTAAAAAAGGGGGAGCCTGGGCACCCAGAGCACCCCCCTGTGCACGTGCCTGATTATAGGAGCAAATGATTTGCTCAGCAGACACCAATTCTGCACTCCCAGAAAGCTGTACCGCCCACAACTTGTGCCCATACTTATATCATCAATGAAACGACCACATGGCAAATTACTGGACCTTTCTCACAGGAGACTTCAGTACTTGAGAAAAGCCCAATTTGATGTGAGATTGTGAGATCGGACTTAGAAATCTTGCTTGCTCACCCTTAGGGTGGCCACTAATGATCCAATCTTTTTCATCCAATCTTACCAAATCTATGTAGTATAAGGGGAAATTCAGTGAATTTACTGAATAGATACTTCAGGCAGTTACCTTATATTACATAGAAATGGCAAGATTGGATGAAAAAGATTGGATCATTAGTGGCCAGCTTTAATGAATAGACAACACATGTAAAAAAAATTAAGGCTGCAACCTCAAGAGAAAAAAGCTGCTGCATGACTGGGTAAATGACACAAAACTTAGAGTGCTTTCACAATGCGCACTATAAGGCAACACATTACTGCAAGTGAACTTACTACATATACAGTTGTATGGGCGTGTTCACATGTGTCATGAGTTTTCTGCAGTGCTTCTCTCTCTCCCTCCTATTGATTTCTGCCTTTCATATTGTGCCTCTTTTTATTAGGGGAACAGAGTAACTAAGCAGTTCGGGTGACCCAAACCACTAGGAATGTATGGGGGATAAAAGAGACCAAAAACCCCTACTACTAATAAACAATGCTTAGTGAAATTTGCCTTCTTAAAACAGAAGGAAACTTGCAATAATTCAGCTATAAGGGAACATGTGTGGTTACCCACAATGCACCACTACTGAATATGCAAATTATCTCTTTTTGCCCCTCTATGCCAGGCAAACATCCAGACATCAAACATCCAGAACCGCTGGTGTATAGCAAGCCTATAGCTTTAAATATTACACAGCCACATCAACCCCACATGTACAAAGTCAGGGGACTTATAACAGACAATATATACCAGAGATACAAAGCACAAAAAAATTGTTTTGAAACTCAGAAGTGAATCTAGCAGAGCATTGTTCTGACTTGCTTTTTTGAGGCCCTGTGCATGCAGATACTGAGGACAGATAGGAGAACTGTAATAACAGTGCAATAATATTAGGCTAAAGTATTTTCACTATCTATCTTTAAAACGTGTGCATGAAAAAAGGGCACAGTGAAAAAAGGGCCTGGCTGGATAATGAAATGACGCCAGTGGATAACAAAATCTGATAAACATCGTTGTCAAACTTGCTTAACGATACCGTTGTTAAAACAGACAGGAAATAATAACGAACAGATATTAACGTTAAAAATCGTTACGTAATTCAATAATACGGCTTACCCCAACCCCACTCTCACACAGAACCCTCCCCTGGTGGTGCCTAAAACGAACCACTCCGCTGGAGGTGCCTAATCGTAACCACCCATTGGTGCCTAACCCTAACCACCCCCTGTGGTGCCTAACCCTAACCATCCCCCCTGGTGTTGCCTAAAACTAACCGCCACCCGGGTGATGCCTAACCCTAACCACCCCCTGTGGGGCCTAACCCTAACCATCCCCCCCGCTGGTGTTGCCTAAAACCAACCGCCGCCTGGGTGGTGCCTAACCCTAACCACTCCCCCTGGTGGTGCCTAACCCTAACCACTCCCTTTGCAGAAACACCCTTTTACACATAGAAACGATAATATCTTTGATAACGTAAAATCTGTACACACAAACAAAATAAAATGACAAAAACTATAACGTTTCAAGCTTCTAAAACGATAACATACTTCAAAAACTATAATGTTCCAATGTTGTTGACGATATTTATGGCGGTGCCCTTTTTTCAGGTTTTTTCGCCGTATTAACAATAATTGCATTAAAGTCTATGGCGGCGGCCTTTTCGTCCACCCGCAGCCAGCGCCCTTTTTCCCTGCTACCCTTCAAAACTGCGTTGTTCTATTTCTCTGACTGGAATTCAAATCTGTAAAATAAGTATGAGGTGTATATATTATGGTGTCTGCTCTTGTACATTTAGGATAGTGATGCAAGATTTTTCCCACTGGGCCCATTTGCAGATGCTGACCACATCTTTCTATGCAGTTTTCCTTAAAAAATATTGGAACAGATTGATCAACACCAAAACAGGGAGAACTGCAGCAAAAGGCAAAAATGTGGAGCAACTGCCCACAGTAACCAATCACAATCCTTGATCTGGGAATTTGCTTCACTTTCCTATCATGAAGATGTCAGACAAAAAAGAGCGCTTACAATATGCGTATGAAAAAGAAGGTACTTCCCTGCCAGGACAAGTTACCTGAATTGGTGGGCTGTTGGTTTAGAGCAGCCGTGGATAACGTTTGTCCCACTCTCGGCCGAGGACCAGGCACACACAGTTCGGAGACTCTAGAGGTGATGTCAGGAGTCAGCGCAGGAGTTCGGATGTGGAGACTCACAAAATCCTTCCAGCAGCAAGCAGATGCACCACAGTGCGGGCGCACACTCTCATGGACGGAGAGCTGCAACCCCATGCACATTGGCTGCTGTAACTTGCATACCGAACTGTAGCTGCAAACTATTTTGTCAGTTAAACTTTGCAACTGCCATTCAGGAAATGCTTTAGAAAATAAAGAAAACCCTGAGTCCTCCATGAGGAGATAGACTGTCAGATTTTAAATGCTTACTTTTTTTGCTGGAGTGGTCCTTTAAACTTGTTTTTTTTAGACTCAAGAAGTGTTTTTTTTCTTTTTTCCTTGTTATTGTATTATTGCTAGCATTGTCTTTTTGGTCTCAGGACTGCCTGTTTTCATAATAAAGCAAAGCTTCATGAACGTCTCAGGGATGAAAAAAAATCAGGGTAGATTTCATCAATGGGGACACAGAAAAGCAATAAGAACTTCCAACAGTCTCTAACCTCCTTCCACAATATACAAAACAGAACTAGAATTAAGACATGACTGAAAATAGGCTCTCACTGCACTGTGAAACTTGGAGCTTGCTGTGGCAGTTTGGCCCAGAAGTTGCTAATTTCCATGTACATCATAATGCTAATATCCCACCCCACACAGACTGCAAGTTAAGTCTGTAGCCCACTCTCATTCACTGAAAGCTGCTTCTGGACAAATCTGTTCCTGGGAGAGCTGATTAGGCTCTGGGTGTGTGAAGGGTTATACATTTCAAAGTGTTCTCTTTATTTAACCCTTTACTCCCCATCCCCATAGTAGCCTGTTTATCTTCAGCAACCAAGCAGCATAACCTAAATATAAAATGCAGACTGGAACACAACTGAAACTTTAGGAATGACAGTTACCTGCAGAAAATGGTTTAATCCCTATCGTCCAAATCCATCAGAGCAGTGATGGGCTAATTTGGGGCAGACAAAAGGAATTAACACAAAAAAGGGCTAAATGTAACAGTCACCGTACTAACAAGAGGCTTAAGACAAACAACATTTTTCCCCAAAGCAGTTATTTTTACAATAATTCCAAAAAGGAAGAACATGGAATAGATGAACTTGCAGTTAGGTCTCGCATGCTTTTTTCACCATTTACAGATATGATGCCGGTATTCCAGTATGCACCACCAAAAATATATCACTTATTGTAAGTCTAAAAAAGTACTAATGAAATGATTTGGCTAATCACATGCAATTAATGTATTATTAGAATAACTGAAGGGATGAAATACAAAAAGGTAAAGCAGTTGGAGCAGTTTCTTTTTATTATTATTCTTCTACTGTCACATCCAAACCCTAAAATAATGTTACTATAGAAGTTTAACAAAAATAAATTATAAAATATTAAACATTTATTTTTAATGCCATTTATTTTTCTATATTTCAGGTTGGTCTGACTGGTCTGAAGATGTAAAAAACTTCAACCTGTCGATATGAGAATATGATGATAGCAAGTAAGACTTTAGTAAATTCGCACAAGTACCGTACCTGTTCAAGTACTGTAATGGTGGCCATACATGATACAATTTTTTCATCCAATCTTACCATTTCTATGTAGTATAAGGGTAAATTAAGTGAATATACTGAAAGGATGATTTAGGCAGTTCCCTTATATTACATAGAAATGGTAAGATTGTATGAAAAAACTGTACCATGTATGGCCACCATACGTGCGCGTGTAAATTGCTGCAATCTCAAATTGATACGTTTCTTGTAATGCAACCACTGAAACAGGCAACATTGTTGCATTTGTGGTACTATTAAATATTTATCACTATACGATCCTCAAAATTCTGAATATATATATATATATATATATATATATATATATATTCAGAATTGTTTTTTCCTTTGGGACAAATATATTTCATTACTGGTAATGCGCCATTTGTTGTCGGCTGTTACAGATTTGACATGCAATAAGCTGTTTATGTGGAAGAACCAGACCTGTAAAGTAAATTGTTTATATCCAAAAAATATAAATGCAAAAATAAAATTATACATCACATAAATATATTTTCTGTACATGAGATACATTGAAGGAAAATGTGTTTCAACAGATCTTAATTCCCAACCTCAAACTGACAACCAGATATGGGACCTGTACACACACTCACTATTCCTATAGCTGAACACTCATTTATTAGTCCCATGTTCACTTTGCTAATCACTAGAATAATGTGGTTAGAAGGTTACATAAAGTTATGTAAGAAGCAAAATTATACGTACTTTAATCATTGCAGTTATGATCATAAGGAGCTTAGGCGATACTGAAATGGTTATTCACAACATGATGGGTGCAAAACAACTTGCTCAATGCTAATGTGTATGGGATGTAATTATTTAATTACAGAAGTTCCCTGTGATTATTAACAGACATTCCTTCAGGTTTGTTTATTAAGTGGAGTTGTGTAATAAAACAATGAAAATCTCTAATGTAGAGATCACAATCCTAAGAGATGAATTATTAGTGAACATATATATTGATTATTTGCAAACCCCACATAATGAATTTTCACACACCCTAAAAAATACTCATGTATATATATATAGAGAGAGAGAGAGAGAGAAAGAGAGAGAGAGAAAGAGAGAGAGAGAGATTATAATAACATATACAATCATGAAGACAAAAGGAAAAATATTGGGACATACCGGTATATAATTTTTTGTATGTAAGAAATGTCTATTCCCTATATATACAAAATAAATTCTGCCAAGCTAACACTTGTTAGTGTATACTGAACATGTACAAACTTATTACTAGTGTCAAGTTAAGTTTATCTTGATTGGGAAGTTGAAAATTAAAAGTTGAGTTTGAATTTACATACAGGTCACAAAACACCATTTAATATGACTACAATTTAAATATTTGCAGTGCAACTCTTTGTAGGAGTGTGTGTGCCTAATATATATATATATCTGTAAGAGAAAGTAGGTAGCCCTACTTTCCCTCACTGAATAAGGTCTAGGTCTAGTAGTATTCCCTCACTGGATCAGGTCTGTGTCAGAGTGATAAGATAGCTATGTGCCTCCTGGGCGTTTAGTTAAGATTGCACATTTGAATGCTCATTTTATTAACCATTACACTTCTACATAGAAATGGAAATGCAGTTTGTGTTCTTTAACTCGTCAGACCATAAAATGCTGATGCTGCTGAATCCTAGAGTGAATGCTCATAAATAGTTTGTATAGAGAAAGAGTACTGATAATGAATGTTGTGAAAGATTCCAGGGTCCTACATATAAAGCCCCTGACTGAAAGTTTGAACCAATATAAATTCCCTGTATGTAAATAGATACAACTGGTGTTTTAGTGTAATCTGACTCTACAGTGAAGTGTGGTCCTTTTAACTATCTACCCATGTGCCAGATATGTTCATATTTTTAAGTACTATGCGCGTGATAACATCAATTAGTATTATCAATCAATTATCAATCAGATAGAAATGATGATTATAGATGATGATGATAGAAAAATTATAGATGATGAAGATGATAGAAAAATAATATTGGGTAACCTTCATAGACACAAAATATTTCTAAGCTTACATAGGTTTGAATGAAGACTGTGAATAGCCTTAACTATTAATTAAATTATTTTTTGGGGATCAAAAATCCACTCTTTTTTATGCAGGAAAAAGAACCAAGGACTTTAACATATATGTAATATCTGAACAACACAGGACAAAAGTTCTCAAGTAAACATCCCATCGTGATATAGGGGTGTATGCACTAAACTGCATTAAGTAGAATAATAGGCATAAAATCTAACACCCAATAAGTAGAGCTTAATGCATTGTATGTAATGTTTTGCATTCTGCTTTGCTCATCGTGCAGTAAAACTTTACGCATGTTATTCTGCTTATTGCAGTTAAGTGCATACACCCCATAGTATCTCATTATACATATGGAAATAAATAGATAGATAGATAGATAGATAGATAGATAGATAGATAGATAGATAGATAGATAGATAGATATGGAACGTGCTGGTGCATTCGATCAATAATAATAATAATAGATTTATGCATTATTTTTGCTAGCATTTAAGGTTTCTGTGATTAAGAAGGAAATACACAGTAAAATGGCAGCGCTAAATTAATAAATAAGTAATAAAAGTAGTAACAATAAATAAATAATAACAACAGACACAAATCAAGTCCAAATATTTTTTTATTTGAAACACTGCTGGTTCATAATAAATATATTGATACTTATCAAGAATATAAAAAATAAAGACATAAGCTCTCTTTGAGGCCTAGTTTCAAGCAAATGCCCAGGGGACTAAACAAAATGTTGAGGAAAAAAAACAGATGCTAGGTGTTGAAATCAAATGGCTATACAAGTCCATTTCGGTGAAACTAGTCTTTTAGACCTCCCAGTGCTGTAGTGGTTATTGTGACACCACATCTCTGCATGTAGACAAGAAGGGATGAGGGCCCGGGCAGTCCTTAGTGACAGCTTCATACTGGAAACTAATAGAAAATGCATTGTAGACCTGGGGACAGACATTGCTAGAGTCCAATTGCTTTCTAAAATGACACATACACAGTCCATATATCAGATCTCAATGTACTCACAATAAAAAAAAAATCCTTGTTACAAGGAAAATTTCATGGTAGCCAGGCACATTTGTCCACAAGACTAGCTGCTAGCATGCATGCCTTATTTTCAGTTTTCTGGGAGAAATA
Organism: Hyperolius riggenbachi; assembly: GCF_040937935.1. Lineage (NCBI taxonomy): Eukaryota > Metazoa > Chordata > Amphibia > Anura > Hyperoliidae > Hyperolius > Hyperolius riggenbachi. The sequence goes on from NC_090649.1 coordinate 310,047,397, forward strand.
AAATGGACAGTTATGTTACAGTCTTGCACAAATGTGAAATGTGAGGTGTCATAGCAACATTTCTCTCCATGAGTATATGTACATTATGATATCAAACACATTCTACACAGGAAATAGCAATGTCACAAGCATCAGGCTAAACTTTACCTTGATGGACACATTAGCTCTCTTTATGACAGAGCTGTAGATGGTAACAAAACAGTGATACAGAAAATAAAAGAAGCATGCATGCAGTCAGAATTGCTTGTTTGATTGAGTCTTCCTGCATCACCAACCACAAATATATACCTATTTATATATTCTTATATATGTCATTCATCTGAATGGAAAGTCTCTCTCTGCTAAGTGCGACTTGCATTACTTCAGTAAGTCCTTGGCTTCTGCAGAGATTCTGCTCATGTTGGCTGTGAGAGCAGAGAGCTGAGGTGGTGGTGGCATCTGACAGATAGTACATGGGCATGGAAGTCCTGCCCAGTGTTGAAATCCACTGCCAAGAGGGAGTGGAGGAGCTGGGGGAGTCTTGAGCAAGGAGTGCGTCGGCCTGATATTGGCAATTCCAGGTAAGGTTGCAGAAATGCCAGAGTTATTTGATGACAGAGTGCTGCCCAGGATAGGGTGCACCTGATGGACTGCGCTGGGTGGGTGGATAGGGTGTGCGGCAGAATGTCCCACTGAACCACAGTGAAATGCAGAATGGTGACCCCCATAGATCTCACCCACAAGCCGCTTCATTTCCTCCAAGGAGCTGGTCAGCATCAGGATGTAATTTCTGGCAAGCAACAGGGTAGCGATTTTGGAAAGTTTTCTCACAGAAGGCCCATGGGCATACGGCATGACTTCCCTCAAGCCGTCCATGGCAAGGTTTAAGTCGTGCATCCTTTTGCGCTCCCTGCCATTTATTTTCAGCCTCAGTTTTTGCAAATCCTGCTCAGAAAGCTGCTTCTTAATTTTGTATTTGCCCGACTCTCCATCTTCCTTTGAGCTGTGTCTGGAGAGCATCTCATCTGACATCTTCTGCAGGATGTCGTTCTGGGTTGAGGAGACAGAGTTCAGCCTGTTGTCCTGGTGATGATGGTGATGATGGTGGTGATGACCTCTTAGATACATGTCATCCATGTCTGGAGAAGAGGCTCTGCTGGACATTGAGCTGGAGTCAGAATTCATGGTTCAGAAGTTTCTTGAGCAAAATAAGGATTGCAGCTCTTCATGCAAACTTCCCTGAGGAAGGCACACAAGCCTGTGATGTGCTCTCCGTGTGCCCAGCAGTAGAGATGTGCTACTTCTCTCTTCCTCTCTCTCTCTCTCTGTATTAGCTACAGTTATTCTCTCGCCTCCAGGTACCCAAGGCGAGATGTGACTGAACTGCACAGTGAGACTGAAAAGAAGGGCATTTATAGAGCTACTTCAGAGGAGACAGACAAAAGAAGCCCTCCTATCTATAATGGTCTTGTTAGGATGACGTGCCATTATTCAGGGCGGTGCGCTTTGACTGTCCCATTAAGCAAGAGGCCCTATTCATATTCATTGTGATGTCACCATGGGACATCTCGGTCATGGACCATCCGGAGCCAGGGAAACACAAAACCCCCTGACTGACAGGCTCACAACAGGCTGACCACTGCAGGGGCTACCCATTACTGTCCCCCCTCCCTAATACACAGCTTATTATTCATGTGTACCAGGACAGGCTAAAGCTATACATGCATAGATCTTACTCACACCCCCACTATTAGTCACTGTGTACCTGCAGTGGCAAAATGAATATTTATCAAAGCTGAAAGTCATCTGAAAATATTAAATATCCATTTACATTTTTTATTTGCAACAGTATTGCAGGTTACTTATCTGTAAAGTCATAAGAGTGAAGTTAGAAAACAAGCATTTGCCCTGGAAATAAATGTTATTCATAACACTAGATTGGGGGTACGTTGTTAAGTAATATATGTAAAGTCAATGCTTCAAAAACAAATAGATGTATTCAGATAAAAATTGTAGTTACAGTAAATGAATTTCCTAAGTATCCCCTGATTTATGTCCATCCATCTGCATCAGATTCCATTTTTTTGTCTGGTTTCTGAATATTTTCAAGATGTCACTTTGCTGCAATAGAGCAGGCAACACACAGACAGAAATGATGATATTACAGATGAATGCATTTATGGTTTTATAGAGTTATTGAGCAAACTATCACAGGAAAGCTGAAACAACAAGCAGTCCGAAGGCACTTGACCACGTATTCTGTTAAAGCACCTAATCCAAATCAAGTAATACAAAGGCAAGAATAAATGACACAATGAAACTGGCGTAAGAGTATAAGGGTACACTTCACCGTATCCCTGTTTATCATATGGCAATTTTAACATATATCCCAGGCGTGTGTGTGTGTGTGTGTGTGTGTGTGTGTGTGTATACTGTATATCTCAAAATGATTGTAAGATTTGTGTGATACTTCATAATAATAGTAAATAGTAAAGTTTGAACAAAATCAAAACAGTCCATTTTTTTATGATTTCAAATATTTGAACCCACTTGCCAGCAATACGTTCATATGCCACTTTACAGGGAAGTTGTGCCACAATACCTGATCCTGAACTCTTAAGCTTAGTCATTGCCCAGGTGAAAAAAATTACTAAAGGATTATCCACTAAAAGTGAATTGACTATTATATCTAATTAATAGTCATTAAGTATACAATGTATCTCCATCTAAAAAGTAATTTCTGGCGTGTTTTATTATTTTAACATTTTAAGTGCTGCCATTTATTGCTACAGATGCTTTATTCTGCATAGTGGAAACGTGAAGTTAAATAAAAGGTGTAACATGTGACTACCCTTTGGCACTGGATGACACTGCATCACCAGAAAGGACCCATCAGATGCTGACAAAAAATGTCATGGTCAGTGGGTTATAATAACATGTTGGAAACTTTTTTTTATTCTTAAGTGTTTATACAAATACAATAAGCTTCATTTTTTTTTCAAACGCTCAACATTATTATGCATCACTATTACATCATTATTAGCTGTAGATTCTGAAGAAGAAAGAGAGTAAATGTATATTAAATAATTTACTTATTTTTTTAGTATTATTTTTTAGGTAAAGGATGATAAAATTGTTATGTAAAATTGTTTTTATAATTTAATATTTTTGTTTTACTTTTTTATAGGTTTTTTTATAATAGTATAATTTAGCAACTAAGTATACAATAATAATAAAAATAATAATAAACAGATAAAACACATAAATAAAAATAAAAGAAATTCAAGGTTTTATTCATTCTCATACCCCTCCTTCCTTGTGCAGTCTGCAGACTGTATTTTCTCAATCAGGGATGTGTTTGTCTGTAGATAGGGATATAACTCTTCCTGTAGAGCCTTTACCAATATAACTCATGTACCCTGCCACAGAAAAATCACTTGTCACTGCAGGTCTAGTATTACTGTGTTCTAGACATCGTTATTAGTTAAACAAAAGGTTTGTTTTCTTTTTCAGCACTGCTGAATCAAATTTTCGTTTGAACATATTTATTTTTACTTATGAATTAAACTTGTTTTCTTCTGTTGTTGTTTTTGCATGTGTTTAATAGTAATCTACTGTTTAATCATTAGAGGATTATAGAAATAGAGGAAGAGACAAAGAGGAAGGTTTAAACTCAAGACATTCATTCATAAGTATGTTTGTGTGTGAGTACAGTATGTTTACACCGGGTACCTTTTTCCCCCCAATCTATGTTTGTAGCTGTTAGCTGCTTGTGCTGTAAGATATAGGGTTTCTCCGCAGAATCAAAATGTATTTAAAGATCACCTCCACCCAAAACATATTTTTAGTTATCTAGCACCTTGGCTCTTATTCAATTCACTTTTTCTCCTACGTTTTCTCCTAGGAGATCATTTTTCATTTTCTGTTTAAAATACTTTTTCAACACTCTGCAATAGAAAAACTACCAAAAAGTAGGTGAAAAATTATTCGGAGTATTTTCTTGCTTGTGGATGGCTTAAAATGCATTTTATTGATAAAGTGTGAAAATATCACCCAGGAGAAACATTAGGAGAAAAGGGGATTTAAATAAGGGCTCCTTTTGTCTCTTGTGACCATGTGAGGGACAGGAATGAACAGTCTCCAACAGGAGCGCAGACAGCAATAACAGCCTGACAAAATGTTGCTGTAATTGTCAGCTATGTTTCCCTGTTGTGGAGATTTCCCTTCACTTCCTGAAGTGACTGAAAGTTCTCTCTGTTTGGATTGAGACAACAATAAAACCATACAGGGGTACTTCATCTTGGTCCATGAAAACCCTATAAAATGATATGGTGAAGTCGTTCTTTTAAGCCCAATTCCTAATGCAGATTAAAATGTACTGTATGTAAAATTGCATGATAAAGTGTTACATATTTAAGATTTTTTAATAACGACGTATCTTCATTGTTCATTTGCTCAGTAGTAACAGCAAAGGCAGTACCCTCTGTGTGTGGTACTGCGGCTGCTGCCTAGCTGAGCATTGTCATACAGTTCTAGCAGCAAGTGCTCATCCAGAGGTCTCTGGCAGCGCTGATGATCTGTATAGCAGGCTTAGTGTGTATAACATGAAACAGTTGCCTAGAAAGGTTTCTCATTAGGGTTCTTCTTATTCAATTCAATGTTTTTCCTGTTTTCTCCTAGGAGATCATTTTTTTAATCTTTTGTTTAAAATGATTTAATTTAAAAAAGTGCCAAAAAGTAGGTGAAAAGTACTTTCAAAATTATTTCTTTGCTTGCTGGTGGGTTAAAAGTCATTTTATTGATAAGGTGTAAAATATTCCGCATGCTATTATCTTTTTCTCCTGAGTTTTCTCCTAGAAGATAATTTTCATCTTATCTTTCAACAAACTTTTCAACATTTTACAATTGAAAAAGTTGGTCAAAAAGTGCTACCAAATTTATTTTGAATATTTTTTTGTTGCTTGCTGTTGGCTTAAAGGGAACCTTAACCGAGGAATAAAAAAACAAGTTGCACTTACCTGGGGCTTCCCCCCAGCCCCCTGCAGATGTCCTATGCCCCCCTGCAGGAAGCTAGTTTTGTTGTCGGCAACTGACCAGTCGCCGGCCAGTGCGCCTGCGCGGCTCTGGCTGCGCACATACTCGATCTCGCTCCAGGCCGCTGTGGCCGTCCATACGTATGCGTAGCACGTGTACTGTGCCTGCGCAGAATGTCGAAGGCAGCAAAAGCGCGATCGAGTACACGCATGGCCAGAGCCGCGCAGGCGCAGTGCCGAAAAATAAACTAGCTGCCTGTGGAAGACCGGAGGATGGATTTGAGATGGTGTGGGCACAGGACATCAGCAGGGGGCTGGGGAAGGGCATTTTATGACGGAAGTAACCGCCGGGGGAGACAAGAGGATTGGAGTGAGGCTGCAAGGGCACCGGACAGCTGCAGGGGGCTGAGGGAAGCCCCAGGTGAGTAAAACTCATTTTTTTGTGACTTAACCACTTCCCGACCGCCCACTACACAGGGGAAGTGGAGCCCTGCAGGACGGCCTCACCCACAGAGGCGGCGGTCCATTTAAGGGCATGGGCGGAGCGATCGCGTCATCCGTGACGCGATCCTCCGCCGGCGCCTGTCACCGCTCGCTCGCCGCAACATCCCGCCGGCTATACGGAAGCGCCGGTGGGATGTTAACCCCGCGATCGACGCATACAAAGTGTATAATACACTTTGTAATGTTTACAAAGTGTATTATACAGGCTGCCTCCTGCCCTGGTGGTCCCAGTGTCCGAGGGACCACCAGGGCAGGCTGCAGCCACCCTAGTCTGCACCCAAGCACACTGATTTCTCCCCCCCCTGCCCCAGATCGCCCACAGCACCCATCAGACCCCCCCCTGCCCACCCCCCAGACCCCTGTTTGCACCCAATCACCCCCCTAATCACCCATCAATCACTCCCTATCACTATCTGTCAACGCTATTTTTTTTTTATCCCCCCCCCTGCTCCCTGCCCCCTCCTGATCACCCCCCACCCCTCAGATTCTCCCCAGACCCCCCCCCCCCAGACCACCCTCCCCTGTTTACTGTATGCATCTATCCTCCTGATCACCTGTCAATCACCTGTCAATCACCTGTCAATCACCCGTCAATCACCCATCAATCACCCATCAATCACCCCCTGTCACTGCCACCCATCAATCAGCCCCTAACCTGCCCCTTGCGGGCAATCTGATCACCCCCCCACACCAATAGATCGCCCACAGATCCGACATCAGATCACCTCCCAAATCCATTGTTTACATCTATTCTCTCCTCTAAACACCCACTAATTACCCATCAATCACCCATCAATCACCCCCTATCACCACTTGTCACTTTTACCTATCAGATCAGACCCTAATCTGCCCCTTGCGGGCACCCAATCACCCGCCCACACGCTCAGATTGCCCTCTGACCCCCCCTTATCAATTCACCAGTGCATTAATTACATCTGTTCTTCCCTGTAATAACCCACTGATCACCTGTCAATCACCTGCCAATCACCTATCACCCATCAATCACCCCCTGTCACTGCCACCCATCAATCAGCCCCTAACCTGCCCCTTGCGGGCAATCTGATCACCCACCCACACCATTAGATCGCCCGCAAACCCGCCGTCAGATTACCTCCCAAATGTATCGTTTACATCTGTTATCTTCTCTAAACACCCACTAATTACCCATCAATCACCCCCTATCACCACCTGTCACTGTTACCTATCAGATCAGACCCTAATCTGCCCCTTGCGGGCACCCAATCACCCGCCCACACGCTCAGATTGCCCTCTGACCCCCCCCTTATCAATTCACCAGTGCATTAATTACATCTGTTCTTCCCTGTAATAACCCACTGATCACCTGTCAATCACCTGCCAATCACCTATCACCCATCAATCACCCCCTGTCACTGCCACCCATCAATCAGCCCCTAACCTGCCCCTTGCGGGCAATCTGATCACCCACCCACACCATTAGATCGCCCGCAAACCCGCCGTCAGATTACCTCCCAAATGTATCGTTTACATCTGTTATCTTCTCTAAACACCCACTAATTACCCATCAATCACCCCCTATCACCACCTGTCACTGTTACCTATCAGATCAGACCCTAATCTGCCCCTTGCGGGCACCCAATCACCCGCCCACACGCTCAGATTGCCCTCTGACCCCCCCTTATCAATTCACCAGTGCATTAATTACATCTGTTCTTCCCTGTAATAACCCACTGATCACCTGTCAATCACCTGCCAATCACCTATCACCCATCAATCACCCCCTGTCACCCCCTGTCACTGCCACCCATCAATCAGCCCCTAACCTGCCCCTTGCGGGCAATCTGATCACCCACCCACACCATTAGATCGCCCGCAAACCCGCCGTCAGATTACCTCCCAAATGTATCGTTTACATCTGTTATCTTCTCTAAACACCCACTAATTACCCATCAATCACCCCCTATCACCACCTGTCACTGTTACCTATCAGATCAGACCCTAATCTGCCCCTTGCGGGCACCCAATCACCCGCCCACACGCTCAGATTGCCCTCAGACCCCCCCCCCCTTATCAATTCGCCAGTGCATTAATTACATCTGTCCTTCCCTGTAATAACCCACTGATCACCTGTCAATCACCTGCCAATCACCTATCACCCATCAATCACCCCCTGTCACTGCCACCCAACAATCAGCCCCTAACCTGCCCCTTGCGGGCAATATGATCACCCACCCACACCAATAGATCGCCCGCAGATCCGACATCAGATCACCACCCAAGCGCAGTGTTTCCATCTATTCTCTCCTCTAAACACCCACTAATTACCCATCAATCACCCATCAATCACTCCCTATCACCACCTGTCACTGTTACCTATCAGATCAGACCCTAATCTGCCCCTTGCGGGCACCCAATCGCCCGCCTACACGCTCAGATTGCCCTCAGACCCCCCCTTATCAATTCGCCAGTGCAATATTTACATCTGTTCTCCCCTGTAATAACCCACTGATTACCTGTCAATCACCTATCAATCACCCATCAATCACCCCCTGTCACTGCCACCCATCAATCACCCCCTGTCACTGCCACCCATCAATCACCCGCTGTCACTGCCACCCATCAATCAGCCCCTAACCTGCCCCTTGCGGGCAAACTGATCACCCACCCACACCAATAGATCGCCCGCAGATCCGACATCAGATCACCACCCAAGCGCAGTGTTTCCATCTATTCTCTACCCTAAACACCCACTAATTACCCATCAATCACCCCCTGTCACTGCTACCTATCAGATTAGACCCCTATCTGCCCCTAGGGCACTCAATCACCCGCCCACACCCTCAGAATGCCCTCAGACCCCAGCCCTGATCACCTCGCCAGTGCATTGCTTGCATCCATTCCCCCCTCTAATCACACCTTGAGACACCCATCAATCACCTCCTGTCACCCCCTAGCACACCTACCCATCAGATCAGGCCCCAATTTGCCCCGTGTGGGCTCCTGATCACTCGGCCAAACCCTCAGACCCCCTTCCGATCACCTCCCCAGTGCATGGATTGCATCTATTTTCCCCTCTAACCACCCCCTGAGACACCCATCAATCACCTCCTGTCACCCCCCTAGCACTCCTATCCATCAGATCAGGCCCAATACAACCTGTCATCTAAAAGGCCACCCTGCTTATGACCGGTTCCACAAAATTCGCCCCCTCATAGACCACCTGTCATCAAAATTTGCAGATGCTTATACCCCTGAACAGTCATTTTGAGACATTTGGTTTCCAGACTACTCACGGTTTTGGGCCTGTAAAATGCCAGGGCGGTATAGGAACCCCACAAGTGACCCCATTTTAGAAAAAAAAGACACCCCAAGGTATTATGTTAGGTGTATGACGAGTTCATAGAAGATTTAATTTTTTGTCAAAAGTTAGCGGTAATTAATTTTTATTGGTTTTTTTTCACAAAGTGTCATTTTTCACTAACTTGCGACAAAAAATAAAATCTTCTATGAACTCGCCATACACCTAACGGAATACCTTGGGGTGTCTTCTTTCTAAAATGGGGTCACTTGTGGGGTTCCTATACTGCCCTGGCATTTTAGGGGCCCTAAACCGCGAGGAGTAGTCTAGAAAACAAATGCTTCAAAATGACCTGTGAATAGGACGTTGGGCCCCTTAGCGCACCTAGGCTGCAAAAAAGTGTCACACATGTGGTACCGCCGTACTCAGGAAAAGTAGTATAATGTGTTTTGGGGTGTATTTTTACACATACCCATGCTGGGTGGGAGAAATTTCTATGTAAATGGACAATTGTGTGTAAAAAAATCAAACAATTGTCATTTACAGAGATATTTCTCCCACTTAGCATGGGTATGTGTAAAAATACACCCCAAAACGCATTATACTACTTCTCCTGAGTACAGCGGTACCACATGTGTGGCACTTTTTTACACCCTAAGTACGCTAAGGGGCCCAAAGTCCAATGAGTACCTTTAGGATTTCACAGGTCATTTTGAGACATTTGGTTTCAAGACTACTCCTCACGGTTTAGGGCCCCTAAAATGCCAGGGCAGTATAGGAACCCCACAAATGACCCCATTCTAGAAAGAAGACAACCCAAAGGTATTCCGTACGGAGTATGGTGAGTTCATAGAAGATTTTATTTTTTGTCACAAGTTAGCGGAAAATGACACTTTGTGAAAAAAAACTATTAAAATCAATTTCCGCTAACTTGTGACAAAAAAATAAAAACTTCTATGAACTCACCATACTCCTAACGGAATACCTTGGGGTGTCTTCTTTCTAAAATGGGGTCATTAGTGGGGTTCCTATACTGCCCTGGCATTTTAGGGGCCCTAAACCGTGAGGAGTAGTCTTGAAACAAAAATGACCTGTGAAATCCTAAAGGTACTCATTGGACTTTGGGCCCCTTAGCGTACTTAGGGTGTAAAAAAGTGCCACACATGTGGTACCGCCGTACTCAGGAGAAGTAGTATAATGCGTTTTGGGGTGTATTTTTACACATACCCATGCTAAGTGGGAGAAATATCTCTGTAAATGACAATTGTTTGATTTTTTTACACACAATTGTCCATTTACATAGAAATTTCTCCCACCCAGCATGGGTATGTGTAAAAATACACCCCAAAACACATTGTACTACTTCTCCCGAGTATGGCGATACCACATGTGTGGCACTTTTTTGCACCCTAAGTGCGCTAAAGGGCCCAAAGTCCAATGAGTACCTTTAGGATTTCACAGGTCATTTTGAGAAATTTCGTTTCAAGACTACTCCTCACGGTTTAGGGACCCTAAAATGCCAGGGCAGTATAGGAACCCCACAAATGACCCCATTTTAGAAAGAAGACACCCCAAGGTATTCCGTTAGGAGTATGGTGAGTTCATAGAAGATTTTATTTTTTGTCAAAAGTTAGCGGAAATTGATTTTAATTGTGTTTTTTCACAAAGTGTCATTTTCCGCTAACTTGTGACAAAAAATAAAATCTTCTATGAACTCGCCATACTACTAACGGAATACCTTGGGGTGTCTTCTTTCTAAAATGGGGTCATTTGTGGGGTTCCTATACTGCCCTGGCATTTTAGGGGCCCTAAACCGTGAGGAGTAGTCTTGAAACGAAATTTCTCAAAATGACCTGTGAAATCCTAAAGGTACTCATCAGTGGTGCTCAGCAGAGCTCGAATATTCGAGTAGCTCGAATATTCGAGCTCTTTTTCAGCTATCCGAGCTCGGTATTCGAGCTCCGAATAGCTGTAGCTATTCGAATGGGCTATCCGAGTACACTCGAATAGCCCATTCACTATTCGAGCTATTCGAGCAAACGGCGCTATTCGAGCTCGGTACCGAGCTCGAATAGCGTCATAGCCCAGATTGATGTCCTTAGAGCCAATCAGAGGGCTCCCAGGCCCTCTGACGGCAGCCAATCACAGAGGGGGACCCTGGCCAGCCCCTACCCTATAAATAGCGGCCGCCATGTTCCGTTTCTCCATGCTTGCCTGAGACTTGTACAGAGAGAGAGTTGCTCCTTTGTGCTTTGGCTTAGCAAGTGCTCTATTGTGATCATTTACCTAGCGTTTTTGCTCACCTACACCTGCCATATACACCTATATTGTTGTTAGTTAGATAGACATTGTATTTTAGTTAGTAGCTTGTGTGTTACATTAGAGACAGGCAGCTGCTGCAAGCTTACAGGTTTAGGCCTCAGGGGGGCCTTGCCTCTGTGGGCAGCTGTCCTCTGTTTATTTCTCTCATCTATACCAGTATTTCTGCTGTCCTTTACTAATAGTATTGTAGTTATACTGTACTAGGAGTAGGACACTCACTGACTGTCACTGTTTATAGGCTACTAGCTAGCTCCTGCGTGTGTGCACTCACTCACTGTCTGTGTGTACACACACTCTATTTCCTTCTGATTACTGATAGATTATTGTTAGTTAGTTGTACTTACTGTTACTACTTACTCTTACTGTACTAGGAGTCTAGGACACTCAGTCAGACAGTCACTGTGTTCATAGGCTACTAGCTCCTGCGTGCGGTCACTCACTGTCTGAGTGTACACACACCACCCACACTCCATTTCCTTCTGATCGCTGATTGATTATTGTAATTAGTTAGTTCTACTTACTGTTACTACTTACTCTTACTGTACTAGGAGTCTAGGACACTCAGTCACTGTGTGTTCATAGGCTACTAGCTCCTGCGTGCGGTCACTCACTGTCTGAGTGTACACACACCACCCACACTCCATTTCCTTCTGATCGCTGATTGATTATTGTAATTAGTTAGTTCTACTTACTGTTACTACTTACTCTTACTGTACTAGGAGTCTAGGACACTCAGTCACTGTGTTCATAGGCTACTAGCTCCTGCGTGCGGGCACTCACTGTCTGAGTGTACACACACCACCCACACTCCATTTCCTTCTGATCGCTGATTGATTATTGTAATTAGTTAGTTCTACTTACTGTTACTACTTACTCTTACTGTACTAGGAGTCTAGGACACTCAGTCACTGTGTTCATAGGCTACTAGCTCCTGCGTGCGGTCACTTACTGTCTGAGTGTACACACACCACCCACACTCCATTTCCTTTTGATCGCTGATTGATTATTGTAATTAGTTAGTTCTACTTACTGTTACTACTTACTCTTACTGTACTAGGAGTCTAGGACACTCAGTCACTGTGTGTTCATAGGCTACTAGCTCCTGCGTGCGGTCACTCACTGTCTGAGTGTACACACACCACCCACACTCCATTTCCTTCTGATCGCTGATTGATTATTGTAATTAGTTAGTTCTACTTACTGTTACTACTTACTCTTACTGTACTAGGAGTCTAGGACACTCAGTCACTGTGTTCATAGGCTACTAGCTCCTGCGTGCGGGCACTCACTGTCTGAGTGTACACACACCACCCACACTCCATTTCCTTCTGATCGCTGATTGATTATTGTAATTAGTTAGTTCTACTTACTGTTACTACTTACTCTTACTGTACTAGGAGTCTAGGACACTCAGTCACTGTGTTCATAGGCTACTAGCTCCTGCGTGCGGGCACTCACTGTCTGAGTGTACACACACCACCCACACTCCATTTCCTTCTGATCGCTGATTGATTATTGTAATTAGTTAGTTCTACTTACTGTTACTACTTACTCTTACTGTACTAGGAGTCTAGGACACTCAGTCACTGTGTGTTCATAGGCTACTAGCTCCTGCGTGCGGTCACTCACTGTCTGAGTGTACACACACCACCCACACTCCATTTCCTTCTGATCGCTGATTGATTATTGTAATTAGTTAGTTCTACTTACTGTTACTACTTACTCTTACTGTACTAGGAGTCTAGGACACTCAGTCACTGTGTTCATAGGCTACTAGCTCCTGCGTGCGGGCACTCACTGTCTGAGTGTACACACACCACCCACACTTCATTTCCTTCTGATCGCTGATTGATTATTGTAATTAGTTAGTTCTACTTACTGTTACTACTTACTCTTACTGTACTAGGAGTCTAGGACACTCAGTCACTGTGTTCATAGGCTACTAGCTCCTGCGTGCGGGCACTCACTGTCTGAGTGTACACACACCACCCACACTCCATTTCCTTCTGATCGCTGATTGATTATTGTAATTAGTTAGTTCTACTTACTGTTACTACTTACTCTTACTGTACTAGGAGTCTAGGACACTCAGTCACTGTGTTCATAGGCTACTAGCTCCTGCGTGCGGTCACTCACTGTCTGAGTGTACACACACCACCCACACTCCATTTCCTTTTGATCGCTGATTGATTATTGTAATTAGTTAGTTCTACTTACTGTTACTACTTACTCTTACTGTACTAGGAGTCTAGGACACTCAGTCACTGTGTGTTCATAGGCTACTAGCTCCTGCGTGCGGTCACTCACTGTCTGAGTGTACACACACCACCCACACTCCATTTCCTTCTGATCGCTGATTGATTATTGTAATTAGTTAGTTCTACTTACTGTTACTACTTACTCTTACTGTACTAGGAGTCTAGGACACTCAGTCACTGTGTTCATAGGCTACTAGCTCCTGCGTGCGGGCACTCACTGTCTGAGTGTACACACACCACCCACACTCCATTTCCTTCTGATCGCTGATTGATTATTGTAATTAGTTAGTTCTACTTACTGTTACTACTTACTCTTACTGTACTAGGAGTCTAGGACACTCAGTCACTGTGTTCATAGGCTACTAGCTCCTGCGTGCGGGCACTCACTGTCTGAGTGTACACACACCACCCACACTCCATTTCCTTCTGATCGCTGATTGATTATTGTAATTAGTTAGTTCTACTTACTGTTACTACTTACTCTTACTGTACTAGGAGTCTAGGACACTCAGTCACTGTGTGTTCATAGGCTACTAGCTCCTGCGTGCGGTCACTCACTGTCTGAGTGTACACACACCACCCACACTCCATTTCCTTCTGATCGCTGATTGATTATTGTAATTAGTTAGTTCTACTTACTGCTACTACTTACTCTTACTGTACTAGGAGTCTAGGACACTCAGTCACTGTGTTCATAGGCTACTAGCTCCTGCGTGCGGGCACTCACTGTCTGAGTGTACACACACCACCCACACTTCATTTCCTTCTGATCGCTGATTGATTATTGTAATTAGTTAGTTCTACTTACTGTTACTACTTACTCTTACTGTACTAGGAGTCTAGGACACTCAGTCACTGTGTGTTCATAGGCTACTAGCTCCTGCGTGCGGTCACTCACTGTCTGAGTGTACACACACCACCCACACTCCATTTCCTTCTGATCGCTGATTGATTATTGTAACTAGTTAGTTCTACTTACTGTTACTACTTACTCTTACTGTACTAGGAGTCTAGGACACTCAGTCACTGTGTTCATAGGCTACTAGCTCCTGCGTGCGGGCACTCACTGTCTGAGTGTACACACACCACCCACACTCCATTTCCTTCTGATCGCTGATTGATTATTGTAATTAGTTAGTTCTACTTACTGTTACTACTTACTCTTACTGTACTAGGAGTCTAGGACACTCAGTCACTGTGTGTTCATAGGCTACTAGCTCCTGCGTGCGGTCACTCACTGTCTGAGTGTACACACACCACCCACACTCCATTTCCTTCTGATCGCTGATTGATTATTGTAATTAGTTAGTTCTACTTACTGTTACTACTTACTCTTACTGTACTAGGAGTCTAGGACACTCAGTCACTGTGTTCATAGGCTACTAGCTCCTGCGTGCGTGCACTCACTGTCTGAGTGTACACACACCACCCACACTCTATTTCCTTCTGATCGCTGATTGATTATTGTAATTAGTTAGTTCTAATTACTGTTACTACTTACTCTTACTGTACTAGGAGTCTAGGACACCCAGTCACTGTGTTCATAGGCTACTAGCTCCTGCGTGCGTGCACTCACTGTCTGAGTGTACACACACAACACACACTCTATTTCCTTCTGATCGCTGATTGATTATCGTAATTAGTTAGTTCTACTTACTGTTACTACTTACTCTTACTGTACTAGGAGTCTAGGACACTCAGTCACTGTCCATAGGCTACTAGCTCCTGCGTGCGTGCACTCACTGTCTGAGTGTACACACACAACACACACTCTATTTCCTTCTGATCGCTGATTGATTATCGTAATTAGTTAGTTCTACTTACTGTTACTACTTACTCTTACTGTACTAGGAGTCTAGGACACTCAGTCACTGTCCATAGGCTACTAGCTCCTGCGTGCGTGCACTCACTGTCTGAGTGTACACACACTAAATTTACTTGTGATTACTACTGATTATTGTAACTGCTAGTTGTACTTCCTGACTGTTACTACTTACTTACTGTACTAGGGGACACTCACTCAGTCACCTCACCAACCAACCCACTCCATTTAGGAACCCCACTTTTCACCCGCCCTTTTACAAAACTTTTGTCTATACGCCCAAAACATTTAAGATGTCTGGAAGTGGCAGCCAGCGCGGTTTGGGCAAGGGGAAGGGCAGCATGGGAATCAGGAGGAGAGGGAGCAGCATTGTGGCAAGCCGCGGCCGCGGGCGCGCCACCATGCACAGTTCCGCAGCAGCAGCAGCAGCAGCGTCAGTGGCTAACATTCCTCCCATAGCCACTGGCCGTGGACGCCTTGGGCGCCGCCCAGCAGGAGCATCTGCAACTCACGCTGCAGAGACACAGCAGCAGCAGCGTGTAGCACCTGCTCCCATTTTCCTCCAGCCGGGTCGGAAACGTCCCATTGAGGAAAAGGATGCAGACACTGTGGTGCAACTCATGACGGAGGATGAGCAGCCCGCCATCAGCTCTGCATCCGAGGCCTCCACCTTCACCACCACCACCACCCCTGTTCGCAGCAGCCGCCCAGCAGGGTCTGGGGAGGAGGCCAGTTCACCGTCACTCGCCGACCTGTCATTCAGCAGTCTTTTGACCCCAGGCATCATGAGTAAATTGTCTGCTGTTGTTGGCGATCTTGAGGAGGAGATGCTGATGGGCACTTTGGGGGATGAGGGATTGGACAGCAAGACTGTGGCGACAGTCAAGCAGCCCATCCATGCATCAGGAGAGGAGTTTGGGGGGTCCTCATCCCAGCAGGACATGTTTCAGGAGGGGGAGGATGATGATGACCCGGTGACAGACAGAGACTGGGTGCCACCACCTCCAGGGGATGTCGTCCTCAGCAGCTCTGAGGAGGAGGAGGAGGATGCTCTTGTGGGCCTTGCAAGGAGGCGCATCATTGCAAGCATTGGCAGCAGCAGTAGGCAGGTCCCACAGCCTGCTGGTGTCTCAGGCTCAGCAGCAGCAGCATCTGCCAGTACCACCACCAGCCGCACCCAAGCCCCCCAAGCCCCCCCCCCCAACCACCACAGGGAGACAGGCAGCAGCGCTTCCATGCCGTAGGGGGATGTTTAAGTCACCAATCTGGCGATATTTCACCATGCCCACTGTGTACAGCAAGTACGCCACTTGCAACCACTGTCAGCGGAAGTTGAGCAGAGGTGCAGACCCCTTAAAGTTCTGCACCAGCTCGCTCATCAACCACCTTGCGGCTAAACATTTCCACCAGCATGAGGAGTTCCAGAGGCTGAAGGCATCTGGTGCTGGCAGTGGCACCACACCCATCACTGCACAGCCTTCAGCAGCAGCAGCAGCAACAGCAGCCACCCGCCCTCCTGCTCCTCCAGCAGCACCAGCAGGAGTGCGGAAACGCACTGCTCCTCCCCCCTCTGCAACTCCTGCCGCCGACACTGAGGCCTGTTCTGGCAGCCAGTCCTCAGTGGCCTCCTCTGCTGTGTCTGCTGATTCCCGTGTCAGCAAAAGGCCACGCCAGAGCCTTTTGAGCGAGTCCTTCCAGGGGGTGGTTAGGGCTCTGCCTCCCAGCAGCCGTCGCGTGCGGCAGCTGAACGGCTTGCTGGCACGGGCCATGTGCTCCCAACTCCTGCCGTACACGCTCGTGCAGGAGGGGAGCGACATTCGTGCGCTGCTTGCTTGCGCAGCCCCAGACTGGCAGCTCCCCAGCAGACACTTCTTTGCCCGCAAGGCCATTCCTGCACTGCACCGCTTTGTGATGGCCAATGTGGAGCGAGGGCTGGAGCACGCGGTTGGTGAAAGGGTCCACGTCACCATGGACTCCTGGAGCAGCCGCTTCGGGACAGGCCGCTACCTGTCCTTCACTGTCCACTGGGTCAGCTTGGTGGAAGGGGGTGAGGATGGGAGAGCAGCAGCGGGCACAGCAGCAGCAGCAACACAGTGGGTGGTGCCACCCCGCAGGCTCAGGGGAACTGCAGCAGGTTCCTCCGATCCTCTGCCATCCTCCGGCACACCTGGCCAAACCCCCCGCCTCAGCAGCAGCGTGAAGGCCCGCCACTGCCAAGCGCTGCTGCACTTGGTCAGCCTTGGGAAGACCAAGCTGACGGCAACCCATGTGTTGGCCAAACTCCAGGAGCAGGAGAGGATTTGGCTGACCCCCAGAGGCCTCAGAGTCGGAGAGGTGGTGGCCGACAATGGGGCCAATCTGGTTGCCGCAATACACAGGGGAAACCTGACCCACATCCCCTGTCTTGCCCACGTGCTGAACCTGGTGGTGCAGAAGTTCCTGCGCACCTACCAGGGGATGGGCGAACTGCTGGAAACGGCAAGGAATGTTGTGCGTCACTTCCGGCGCTCGGCTGCAGCCTGTGCGAGCCTGGAAGACGTGCAAAAGGAGCTGGATCTGCCACGCCATCGGCTGATCCTTGACGTTCCGACTCGCTGGAACTCCACCCTGGCGATGTTGGAGCGTCTGGTTGAACAGAGGCGCGCTGTCAAACAGTACCTTGCCCTGGCCACTGTTTCCGCAGCTCTGAGAAGGGACAAGACCAGCAACTTCCCGTCCATCGTCCCCGATGATGACTGGAGGCACATGCAGCAGGTGTGCTTAGTGCTGGCTCCCTTCCTGCAGGCCACAAACATGGTGAGCAGGGACCATGCTATGGTCTGCGAGTGGGTGCCCCTGGTTTCTCTGCTGAACAGGGCCCTCGATGCTTTGCTGGAACAGGGAGCGGCAGCCTTGGACCAGCAGGAGCGGCAACCAGCTGCGCAGTCCACCTCTGAGGGGGAGGAGGAGGAGGACTTGGTGGAGGTCCCTGACCTGGCTGCTGATGAGGGGGATCAGCACAGCGCAGCTGAGTTGGTGCGGGGGTGGAGAGAGGATGAGGCGGCAGAGGAGGAGGATGAGGACAGCACTGACGTCGATGTGCCAGTAGACGTGGCCCGCCTCTTCCCAATGGCAGCGCACATGCTGACGTGCCTGCGCAGGGACCCCAGGGTGATCCAGATGAAGCAGAGGGAGGACATCTGGATCAGCATGATGTTGGACCCACGCCTCAAGGGGAAGTTGAGCCAGTTCCTGCCGCCTGCAGGAGGAGACCCAGCGCAACAAATAAGGAGCTTGCAGCAGGCCCTTGTTGAGCGCTTGGAGGAAGCCTTCCCCCAGCCTTCCACCCCCACTGTCCAGCAGCCAGCACAGAGGCAGCAGCAGGTGCCTGCATCCAGCAGCAGCAAGCGCCCCACAGACCTGCTGTCTCTCAGCCACGAGCTCTACAGGACTGTAGAGGCTCCGGCAGCAGTGACTAGAGAGGAGATGCATGCAGCAGCATCCTCCTCCGGTCACAGCCAGCGCCTGACCCGCATGGTGGCTGACTACATGGGGTCGTACAGCGGGCTTGACAGCGATGCCCCTGTTGATCCCATGGAGTATTGGGTCAAGCGCATGGAGATCTGGAGCGAGCTGGCGCAGTACGCCCTGGAAGTGCTGTCCTGCCCCCCTTCCAGCGTGCTGTCCGAGCGCTGCTTCAGTGCAGCTGGTGGCGTGGTCACCGAGAAACGCTCACGTCTGTCTCACAAGTCTGTGGACAGACTGACGTTTCTCAAGATGAACCAGGCGTGGGTGGAAGGCGAGTTCCTGGCCCCTGTTGTCGGCGAGAGGGGGACATGAACTGGCTGCCGGAACCATCGTTAATGTGCCTTACCACCCTCTACCACCTCCTGGCTCCTGCTCACTAAGCCAGCCTGGTTCACTTTGACTATTACGTCGCCTGCAGCCACACATTTTACACCTACAGTGGGCTGCTGTGTACTGCCCTTCTGCTGTCTGTCTGTGTTTCCCACTGCCAGGGTACACAGATGATTTACCTTCTGCTGCCACTCTGCCACCAGCTATTACGTCAAACAATAGCTATATTGGTTGCAAAACCAAAAACCAAAAAACCATAAAAAAAAAAAAAAAGGTTTAATTTTTCTGAGGTGCCCGGGTTGAAAACTGTGTTGTCCCAGTTGTGTATTGGACACAATGTGGGCTGCACGACCGCTGTCTGGGACCTCCTGTTGTGTTTATTTACAGCCCTGGTATCACCGCTAGGTACCAGGGCTATTATGTCACGCTGCCTACCTGCTGCCACACTCACACTGCTCCTCCATACCTCCTCCTGCTGCTGCTGCTGCTGTCTGTCTGTGTTTCCCACTGCCAGGGTACACAGATGATTTACCTTCTGCTGCCACTCTGCCACCAGCTATTACGTCAAACAATAGCTGCTCGCCTACTCCTCCATTCCTCCTCCTGCTGCTGCTGTCTGTCTGTGTTTCCCACTGCCAGGGTACACAGATGATTTACCTTCTGCTGCCACTCTGCCACCAGCTATTACGTCAAACAATAGCTATATTGGTTGCAAAACCAAAAACCAAAAAACCATAAAAAAAAAAAAAGGTTTAATTTTTCTGAGGTGCCCGGGTTGAAAACTGTGTTGTCCCAGTTGTGTATTGGACACAATGTGGGCTGCACGACCGCTGTCTGGGACCTCCTGTTGTGTTTATTTACAGCCCTGGTATCACCGCTAGGTACCAGGGCTATTATGTCACGCTGCCTACCTGCTGCCACACTCACACTGCTCCTCCATACCTCCTCCTGCTGCTGCTGCTGCTGTCTGTCTGTGTTTCCCACTGCCAGGGTACACAGATGATTTACCTTCTGCTGCCACTCTGCCACCAGCTATTACGTCAAACAATAGCTGCTCGCCTACTCCTCCATTCCTCCTCCTGCTGCTGCTGTCTGTCTGTGTTTCCCACTGCCAGGGTACACAGATGATTTACCTTCTGCTGCCACTCTGCCACCAGCTATTACGTCAAACAATAGCTATATTGGTTGCAAAACCAAAAACCAAAAAACCATAAAAAAAAAAAAAAGGTTTAATTTTTCTGAGGTGCCCGGGTTGAAAACTGTGTTGTCCCAGTTGTGTATTGGACACAATGTGGGCTGCACGACCGCTGTCTGGGACCTCCTGTTGTGTTTATTTACAGCCCTGGTATCACCGCTAGGTACCAGGGCTATTATGTCACGGCGAGCTGCCTGCCTCATTGACTGCCTGCTGCCACACACTCATCCTCCTCCTCCTGCTGCTGAATTTACCTCCTGCTGTCTTTGTGTTTCCACTGCCAGGGAGCACATACAATGGCGCTTCCAACATGCGTGCGCCCACCAGCTATTTGTTACGCTCAAAAATAGCTGCATTTCTTTAAAAAAAAATTGAAAAGAGAAATACGTGAAGAAGAATAAGACTATATTGAAAAGGAAGAAGAAGAAGAAGAAGAAGAAGAAGAAGAAGAAGAAGAAGAAGAAGAAGAAGAAGACGATATAGAAGAAGATATAGAAGAAGACGATATAGAAGAAGACGATATAGAAGAAGATATAGAAGAAGACGATATAGAAGAAGACGATATAGAAGAAGACGATATAGAAGAAGAAGAAGAAAGATAAAGAAGAAGAAGAAGAAAGATAAAGAAGAAGAAGAAGAAAGATAAAGAAGAAGAAGAACAAGTATATACAGTAACACTACTGAACAAAATTAAGGACACAACTTCTCTTTCCACATTTTTTTTTAAAGGAACATCCCCACATAATCACTTGCTGTTGTTACTTGGAAAAAAAGAGGTTTCTTGCATCATTCACCCTCAAAACAAGTGTTGGAAGCTATTTAAGGCCAATTCGAATAGTCAGCTCGAATAGTTAGCTCGAATACCGACTCGAATAGTGAGCTCGAAGTCCGAGGTCGAATCGAATAGTAAAAATTATTCGACTCGAATATTCGAATGACCTCGAATAATTTACTATTCGAATTCAACCAAACTCGAATTTTAAAAAGGGGTATTTGAGCACCACTAGTACTCATTGGACTTTGGGCCCTTTAGCGCAGTTAGGGTGCAAAAAAGTGCCACACATGTGGTATCGCCGTACTCAGGAGAAGTAGTATAATGTGTTTTGTGGTGTATTTTTACACATACCCATGCTGAGTGGGAGAAATATCTCTGTAAATGGACAATTGTGTGTAAAAAAAATTAACAAATTGTCATTTACAGAGATATTTCTCCCACCCAGCATGGGTATGTGTAAAAATACACCCCAAAACACATTACACTACTTCTCCTGAGTACGGCAATACCACATGTGTGGCACTTTTTTGCAGCCTAACTGCGCTAAGGGGTCCAAAGTCCAATGAGCACCTTTAGGCTTTACAGGGGTGCTTACAATTTAGCACCCCCCAAAATGTCAGGACAGTAAACACACCCCACAAATGATCCCATTTTGGAAAGTAGACCCTTCAAGGTATTCAGAGAGGGGCATGGTGAGTCCGTGGCAGATTTCATTTTTTTTTGTCGCAAGTTAGAAGAAATGGAAACTTTTTTTTTTTTTTTTTTTCCTCACAAAGTGTCATTTTCCGCTTACTTGTGACAAAAAATAATATCTTCTATGAACTCACTATGCCTCTCAGTGAATACTTTGGGATGTCTTCTTTCCAAAATGGGGTCATTTGGGGGGTATTTATACTATCCTGGAATTCTAGCCCCTCATGAAACATGACAGGGGGTCAGAAAAGTCAGAGATGCTTGAAAATGGGAAAATTCACTTTTGGCACCATAGTTTGTAAACGCTATAACTTTTACCCAAACCAATAAATATACACTGAATGGGTTTTTTTTTATCAAAAACATGTTTGTCCACATTTTTCGCGCTGCATGTATACAGAAATTTTACTTTATTTGAAAAATGTCAGCACAGAAAGTTAAAAAAATCATTTTTTTGCCAAAATTCATGTCTTTTTTGATGAATATAATAAAAAGTAAAAATCGCAGGAGCAATCAAATAGCATCAAAAGAAAGCTTTATTAGTGACAAGAAAAGGAGCCAAAATTCATTTAGGTGGTAGGTTGTATGAGCGAGCAATAAACCGTGAAAGCTGCAGTGGTCTGAATGGAAAAAAAGTGGCCGGTCCTTAAGGGGTAGAAAGCCCTAGGTCCTCAAGTGGTTAAGTGTCCCTTTAAGGTGCCTACCCTTAACTCCCCCTCCCTCCACCTAATGCCTAACTTTAACCCCAAATGACCGATAGTTGTAACCAATTAATTACGATTAGCTACAATCATAACATACTGTATACCAGCCAAACGGATTCTAGCCACCTAAATGACGGGCTGGGCGCCTGATTACCAAACATGAACAGAGACATCTATTAGACGACCTGCCGATCGCAGCGCCGAAATAGCCTGATCTGTCCCCACAGACCCCTCACACTGTCTCCTTACATCCTACCACTTCTCTCCCTACCATTTCACTTCCTCCATGATCATTCTACTTTTCATGTAGCCTCCACTCCTCCTTGGACCATACCACATTTCTATGGTCAGTTTACTTCTTTCTCTTTTAGCCATCCTGGAAGACACCAGTCCTTTCTCCCTTTTCTCACTCCCTCTATGATCAATCTATCTCCCTCTTTACACTGTTCTTTAAATCACTTCTTCCTTCCTAGGCCATATCACCCCTCTCTCTCAACACTGTCACTTCATTGACATTCATGGTCAATCTACAGTACTTGTACTGTAACCCTCCCTGGAATGGGGTAGGTTTTGTTTTGGTACTATTCAGTTGCTGGCGCTATGTTCAGCTATGCAACATGCTTCTTGGCAGTGTTTTTTATCATTTCTTCCCTTTACTAGCTGCTGGTCACTAATTCTAACTCTTCTTCTTTAGATATCCCACATTTGTATTTTATATTAAAATCTACTTTTTACAGATTTACTGTTTCATTGTTTCCACTTAATTCATTGAAGTATGCCAGGGCTAAAATCTGACACATTCATTGAAGTATGCCCGAGCTATTGACCTTTTCTATCTCTTTCCTTCTCTCAGAAGCCTTATCAGTGAGGGTTATGCTGTCACTTACATACCTGATGTAAAACTCTTTCAATCAGAGAAAGAAAAAAAAGGAACACAGCCTAGTTATCAGTGCACTTGGCACTGTACATACACATGTCTATCTCATCATGTCACATGTCACCTTGGGTATCCTTTAAGCCTGGTACACACATCCAATTTTGTTTGGCCAATCACTGGCCAATGTTACCATCTCCATGAAGGGTTGACAGATATTGAATACTAGTAGAGTAGATTGTGTAGGTAAACTCTCATACTACTTGGAGGAGGTAAAAGTCATCAATGATTGGCCAATCATAATTGAAAGTGTGTACCAGGCTTTAGTTAGAAAGGGTCTTGGCACTTGTCAGGGCTCCATATAAACAGCTAGACAATGAACAATTGTACTGTCCTCACTAACTTCACTTAACATTAGATTGTGAGCCGCTATAGTTTTGAAAATGTTATATTTTATGACTATATATTTTTGTACTTAAATAAGCACATACATTGGCGTCAATTCACCAGAGGTTACCAACCTATTTATCTCTTGGGAGGTAATTTACCTCCTGTGATATCTCCAAATAGCAATTCTCCAGAAGTATAGGAGAAAATATCGACAGAGAGAGATGCAAGAGATAAATGTGAGATAAGTATGAGATAAATAAGTGATAGTTAGTAGTTCGTTTTTCTCCAAATCACAATTCACCAGGAAAGAAAAGGGGTGTGGCCATTCGTTATTTTTTCATGTCTTTATCCCCTGAATGAACCTGGAGATATCGTGGTTTTCACACAGCAGCTGCTGCTGTGGTAGATGGAGCCTTTTGAACTTACTCTGTAAGGCCTGGTGCACACCAAAAACCGTTAGCAGATCCGCAAAATGCTAGCAGATTTTAAACCGCTTTTTCTTATTTTTCTGTAGTGTTTCAGCTAGCATGTTGCAGCTT
This sequence comes from Hyperolius riggenbachi, assembly GCF_040937935.1. NCBI lineage: Eukaryota > Metazoa > Chordata > Amphibia > Anura > Hyperoliidae > Hyperolius > Hyperolius riggenbachi. The sequence continues at coordinate 310,071,599 of NC_090649.1, forward strand.
TGTGAAGCGTTTTTGGTGTAGTAGATTTCATGCATTGTTACAGTAAAGCTGTTACTGAAAAGCTACTGTAGCAAAAACCGCCTGGCAACCCGCTCTGAAGTGCCGTTTTTCAGAGCGGTTTGCGTTTTTCCTATACTTAACATTGTAGGCAGAAACGCCTCCGCAATCCAAAATCTGCAGCAGCCCAGAGTATGCGTTTCTGCAAAACGCCTCCCGCTCTGGTGTGCACCAGCCCATTGAAATACATTACCCAAGCGTATCCGCAGCCGCAAGCGGATCGCAAAACGCAGCCGAACCGCTCTGGTGTGCACTAGGCCTTAGAGCTTGCTTCTATTATGAGGAGACGAAGGCGCAGGAGGAGGGTCTGTTTAATCGCCCCTCATATTTTCCGTGAGAGAACAGTTCTTGATTATTTTACTGAGACAGAGGTAGTGAAGAAGTTCAGACTCACTCGTGATATGATTTATGATATGATCCGGCAGTAAAAGGCGGGAATACTCTGGTCACGTAGTGGTAAAACTCCGCCTCCTACCCACAATGCTTCACTTTCAAGCTTACAGAGAGGAAAAGTATCCCATGTAAATCATTAATACCGATTACCTAACTCTCTGCTTTCTCACACTTTCCTCATGCATATCTCTCCATTATCCCCTGCTATCCAACACTTTTCTCTCTGTCCTCTCACACTGGTGAATTGACTCCAGAGTGTTAAAATACCTCATGAGATAAACTACCTACCTTTTTTCTCTTAGTAAATCCTCTCTGGTGAATTGACGCCATTGTGTCTGGCACCTTTAGACAGGGATCACACTTTCTGGAAGTGCACACAGTTTTTATGCATGTACAAATGCTCCAGATTTGGCAGCTTATGTTAATCAATGGGCTGGCTCACATTAGTGCAGTTCCTGCATGCAATATATGTTGACTCTAATACTACATGGGGATGGTATTGTCAATGCTTGGCCAATCATAACTGAAAGTATGTACCAGGTTTAATTCACCTGCAACAAAAAGAGTATATATAGCCAACTTAGGCATGCACAGCATGTTGCATTTTTGGTTTGCCTTTGCTTGTGTTAAGCCTGGTAATTTTGATTGGCCAATGATTGGCCAATTTTACCAGTCCCATATAATATGACAGCATACCTACACAATCTGTTCATAGTATTTAAAATCTGTATGCCCTAATATGAAAGTTGTAAAATTGGCCAGTCACTGGCCAATCGAAACTGGATGTGTGTACCAGGCTTTAAAGTCAAAGAAGGCACAAAAACCAATAAACACAGAGCGCAACTGCATAGAAAAATATGCAAACACAAATGCATAAACAAAAATACCAAAACACACACAAATGCACCTCAATCATCAGAAACAGTATAGAGTAAAACAACAAAGTAAAAAAAAGTTGCATTAATCGCATTGGGTTCTGAATTAGATTTTAGTAATTAGCAAGTGGAAACAGGGCCTAACCAATATTTACCGTTTATTGTTTTTGGGTGTGTAATTGCCAAACGCCAGGCACCCAAATTAATTAACCAGAACGGAAAAGTGTGGCAGGTGTTTTGTCTTTATAAACTGGTGCCATAAACAACTCCCTGGCACTGCAGCCAAAAATAGCATTTGGCTATTTAATAGCCAAAACTCCGAAGCACCAATTTTAATTGTATTGCCATGCCCTGATTGCATTGTGTCACCACTCTGACTAGGGAGCTGCAGATGTGTCTGGCCTGCATCTGTGATGACACCTCTAAGCAAGACTGTTTCTGACCTGTTTAGTGCACCAGGCGATGTGTGTCACTGCCCCAGCACCACTTACATACATACATACATAAGCACACAATCTGATTCTAATACATATAATATCACTTAAAGGAACACTGTACTTGCCTGTATGTAAAGCCTGTATGTCACTACAAGTGTTCAAGCCCAATTCATTACAAAAAAAACAACAACAATGTATAATATGTCCTATTCCATGTAGGTTTTCTTGTCAAAAAATCCTAAGTAAACCTAATGAGTGCAAAATGTCTAAAAACTTCTTGGCTGTAGATGTTTGTGTTTCTAACAAATCGGCTGGCAGGGAAGGGGTTAAATGCCTGGCAGTTGCCTGGAATACTGCTGATCTTTCACACATCAATAGTTCTGAATAGCACACAGATCAGTTAAACATCTGATCTGCATGCTTGTTCAGTGTCTGTGGCTAAAATAATTAGAAGCAGAGAATTAGGAGGACAGCCAGGCAACTGGTATTGTTAAAAGGAAATAACTATGGCAGCCTCCATATTAGCTGTGTACACAGGCACTATTTGGTTAATCAGTCAGAATCAAGTTCAGGCCTGCAGGTGACACTGTGGGGAATGAGCACTCTACAAATGTGTCACTCTGGTTACCAGAGCAACATGCACTTTTGCTATGTAGAGGGGAGGTGGGACAACTGCATGGCATGTGATGTACCAGCTTCTGGTGGGCAGGGTAAGGAAAGGAACAATACACTCAGCTGTTCTAATCTTTGAGGCTGCTTTCACAGTGGGACGTTACAGGCGCACGTTAGAGCAGCCTGTAACGCACCCCAACACACAGCAATGAAAAATCAATGGGCTGTTCACAGTGCCCACGTTGCGTTACATTGTAATGCAGCACGTCTACATTACACGCGGCTAACCCTAGCATGCTCAGTAGGGTTTTTTTTTTTTCATTTTATGGGCGGAGAGGAGGCGGGGAGAGGCCGCTACGTAGCTAGGCACATGGCTACTTATTATTCACTGCACTTGCAGTGTTTACATCCTGGAGCAGCCGCGGATTGGCTGGCGGGACCACGTGATGCAGAGAGCTCCGCTCACGTGGTCTCCGCAGTGCCTCCGGCAGAGCAGGCGCACCAAGAGCTGCTTGTAACGCGGCTCTTGGTAGCGTCCTGCTCCAACACCACCAGACGTTGCGTTAGGGGCACGTTATGTGCCCTATAACGTCCCCTAAACGCAACGTCCTGGTGTGTAAGTAGCCTTAACGAGTTATCAGGCATTTTTTTAAAAAAAAAAGCTTTACTCCAGACCCTTTCAGCCGACTGCCCCACGCCAACCACTCAGCACTCCACGCACGGTGCAGAGGCCAATCCCAAGGTCGTCCTTACTGCACCTGCGCAAACCGCCGCTGTCAATCAAGCCCACATTGTACGCGACTTACTGCGCAGGCACAGAAGTTCAACGTGGGCTTGATTGACAGCGGCGGTTCGCGCAGGCGCAGCTAGGACGACCTCGAGGACATAGCTAAGGAGCTATGTGCCCCAGAGCAAGTTGTAAATTAGGTCCCCCAAGCACTATACATAACAATTGATACGGTGCACCAAAACTTGTCAAAGACAACCACAGTGTCAGAGGTGCAAGTGTGTTAATGATTACTACTATTTTAAGCATCTATAGAAGTGATTATTTCCAGCACAGGACCAATCAAGAGCTAATACTGCAGTTGAGGGATGGCCCCTCTGGCCCAAGGGCCCGGGTGTGGTTGCAACCTCTGCACCCCCTATTGCTATGTCACTGGTGGTGGGTGCTGACTGCCGAGGTGCAAAGAGCTCTACAACCAGGTTCTGCATAGCAAAGTGGTGATAGAACTTGCACATAGAGATGGCCCGAACCTCAGATTTTCGGTTCGCGAACTGCTAACGTGAACTTCCGCAAAAGTTTGCGAACATGCGAACTTCCGCAAACCGCAATAGACTTCAATGGGGAGGCGAACTTTAAAAACTAGACACATTTATGCTGTCCACAAAAGTGATGGAAAAGATGTTTCAAGGGGTCTAACACCTGGAGGGGGGCATGGCGGAGTGGGATACACGCCAAAACTCCCCGGGAAAAATCAGGATTTGACGCACAGCAGCGTTTTAAGGGCAGAAATCACATTTTATTGCTAAATTGGAGGCCTAAAGTGCTTTAAAACATCTTGCATGTGTATACATCAATCAGGGAGTGTAATTAGTGTACTGCTTCACACTGACACACCAAACTCACTGTGTAAAGAACCACAAACAGCTGTTTGTGTAGTGACGGCCGTGCTGGACTGGTGCGCACCATGGCCAGAGTGCAGGCGATAGCGGTTTTCAAGCCCATATGGTCGGATCTATTTTCTTGGGTCAGGTGTGCTCCCCAACCCCAACACACTCATTTAGCCAGTCATTGCTTCATTGTGATATGCAAGCCCCTTCACCGCGGGAAGGTAATGATCCAGAAGGGGAATTGACACATGTATATGCCTTTTGTTTTGTTGTTGCAGTTGCAGTGCAGCCAGAAAAATTAGGCAGGCATGTACACGCACCAGAAAAATTATTATAGCGGCCGCTGCTCGCCTGGAGTCCTGGTGGACCCTGTTGGTGGTGGCAGTCAAGCGGCCTGCAGGCAGAGATGCTGTGTGGGGACCGACTTAGTCTTGGGGTAGGCAGCCAGTCACACGGCGGTGTGGTGAGGTACTGAACACTTTTGTGACCTTGGCGACTTCTCTTCTCAGTGACAATGCCTCCAGCTGCGCTGAAAGTCCTTTCTGACAGGACGCTTGAGGCAGGGCAAGACAGGAGTTGGATGGGAAATTGGGACAGCTCTGGCCACAGGTCAAGCCTGCACACCCAGTAGTCCAGGGGTTTATCACTGCTCACAGTGTCTACATCCACACTTAAGGCCAGGTAGTCGGCTACCTGCCGGTCCAGACGTTGGTGGAGGGTGGATCCGGAAGCACTAAGGCGAGGCGTTGGACTAAAGAATGTCCGCACGTCCGATATCACCATGAGATCGCTAGAGCGCCCTGTCCTTGCCTGCGTGGACATGGGAGAAGGTTTACTGGCAGTGGTACCTTTATTCCATTGTGCTGTGACATCACCCTTAAACGCACTGTAAAGCATAGTTGCCAGCTTGTTCTGCATGTGCAGCATCCTTTCTGCCTTCCGGTTGAGTTGGTAACATGCCTGCCACTTTGTGCCTATACCGAGGGTCTAGTAGCGTGGCCACCCAGTACAGCTCATTCCCCTTGAGTTTTTTTATATGGGGGTCCCTCAACAGGCTGGACAGCATGAAAGATGCCATCTGCACAAAGTTGGATCCAGACGTACTATCCAACTCCTCTTGCTCTACCTCATTGATGTCAGGTAAGTTCTCCTCCTCCCCCCAGCCACAAACAATACCACGGGAGTGTTGAGCAGCACAAGCCCCCTGAGACGCCTGCTGCGGTTGTTCTTCTGCTGCCTCCTCCTCCAAAAAAAAAAAAAAACACCTTCCTCATCATCTTACTCCTCTTCCCCACACAACTCTTCCTCCTCCTCCTCCCCCCTCAGTGCTGCCGCAGGTGTTGAGGAAACATCTAGTTCTGATGAGGATTGATCCCACAATGCTTCCTCCTGTAACTGTTCCTGTTCACGCTCATCCACAGCTTGATCCACCACTCTACGCACGGCACGATCCAGGAAGAAGGCATATGGGATCAAGTCACTGATGGCCCCTTCACTGCGACTCACCATGTTTGTCACCTCCTCAAACGGCCGCATGAGCCTGCAGGCATTTTGCATGAGTGTCCAGTACTTCGGCCAGAAGATCCCCATCTCCCCAGACTGTGTCCTTTGACTGTAGTTGTAGAGATACTGTTTGACGGCTTTCTCCTGTTGTAGCAGGCAGTTGAACATCAGGAGGGTCGAATTCCAGCAGGTCGGGCTATCGCAAATCAAGCGCCTCACCGGCAAGTTGTTTCTCCGCTGAATATCAGCCAAGCGTGCCATGGCCGTGTAAGACCACCTGAAATGCTCACACAACTTCCTGGCCTGCTTCAGGATGTCCTGTAAGCCTGGATACTTACACAAAAATCTCTGGATTACGAGATTGAACACATGTGCCATGCAGGGTACCTGTGTCAACTCTTCCAAATTCAAAGCCGAAATGAGATTGCTGCCGTTGTCACACACCACGTTGCCGATCTCCAGTTAGTGTGGGGTCAGCCACTGATCCACCTGTTTGTTCAGAGCAGCCAGGAGAGCTGCTCCAGTGTGACTCTCCACTTTGAGGCAAGACATGTCTAAGATGGCGTGTCACTGTCATACCTGGCATGCAGAATAGGCCCTGGGGAGCTGGGGCTGTGTAGCTGGAGAGGAGATCGCAGCACCAGTAGAATTGTGCTGCCACTCAGCCAAGGAGGAGGAGGACGACAGTGAAGAGGATGTAGCAGGAGGAGTAGGAGGAAAAGGAGAGGAGGTGGCAGCAGGCCTGCCTGCACGCCATGTAGGTGTCACAAGTTGGTCCACTGCACAGCCACGTACTCCCTGCTTGCCAGCGGTCACCAGGTTGACCCAATGGGCTGTGTAAGTAATGTACCTGCCCTGACCGTGCTTGGCAGACCAGGTATCCGTGGTCAGATGGACCCTTGACCCAACACTGTGTGCAAGAGATGACACCACTTGCCTTTCTACTTCCCGGTACAGTTTGGGTATCGCCTTTTTTGAGAAATAATTGCGGCCCGGTATCTTCCACTGTGGTGTCCCAATGGCCACAAATTTTCGGAAGGCCTCAGAGTCCACCAGCTGGTATGGTAACATCTGGTGGGATAACAGTTCCGCCAAGCCAGCTGTCAGACGCCGGGCAAGGGGGTGACTGGCAGACATTGGCTTCTTCCGCTCAAAGATTTCCCTCACGGACCCCTGGCTGCTGCTGTGGGCAGAAGAGCAGGAGCCGCTCAAGGTGAGAGGTGGAGTGGAGGAGGTTGGCTGTGATTGTGAAGGTGCAAGGGAGAAAGTGGCTGAAGAAGATGATGCACATGAAGAAGGAAGAGGAGAAGGAGGGTGGCTTTGCTTTTGTGTGCTGCTTTTGCTCAGGTGGTCTTCCCATTGCACTTTGTGCCTTTTCTGCATGTGCATTCGTAAGGTAGTTGTCCCTATGTGGGTGTTGGCCTTTCCACGGCTCAATTTTTGGTGGCAGAGAGTACAGATGGCATTGCTCTGATCTTTGGCATACACACTAAAAAATGTCCACACCGCTGAGCCACCCTGGGGTGTGGGCACTTTGGTGGCGTCAGCAGCTGACATTGAAGGGCATGTTGGCTGGCTGTCCATAGGTGGCGATACATGGCGCCGGACACAGCCACCAGCTGTTTCTGATGACGAGTTTCCCCAGCTTCTTTCAACAACTTGTCTCCTCCTACTCTTCTCTGACTCCCCCTCTGAACGGTCCCCCTGTTCATCTTCTCTTTTGGGAACCCACATGGCATCCGTATCATCATAATCATCCTCCTCAGCTTTGCTTGTATCAAACACCTCCAAAACTGCTCCAACAGCAGGTACTTCATCCTCCTCCTCCTCCTCACACGTTAAAGGAATACTTAAGTCAGCAAAAAAAAATGACTTCTACTCACCCGGGCACTTCCGGTTTGGCCGTCACCGGCCGACAGGCTGGGAAAGTGGCTGATTATCCGCGTCCCCGTCCGCAATAGCATTATAGAGGGCGCTATTGCGGCCAGGAACGCGGTGACGGCCAAACCAGAAGTGCCCGCCAGCGAGTCCAGGCGCATCGGAGGGACATGTCGAGGGCACGGTTCAGCTGCAGGGGGCTGAGGAGAGCCCCAGGTGAGTAAAAGTCATTTTTTTTAGATGACTTAAGTATTCCTTTAAGTCCATAGTGTCGCCTAACTCAGAGACATATGAGGTGGTGTAACTTGCTTAGCGCCTTCATCTTGTTGTAACAATAATGGCTGTGAATCAGTGATTTCCCCACCAAATAACTCCTGCGAAGTGCCAAATGTAGCGGATGTGGTACTTGGAGTAACGCTGGTGGCTGCGGAAGATGAGGTGTTCTGTGTTAAATAGTCAACCATGTCCTGACAATCTTGGGAGTTGATGGGACGTGCCTTCTTCTAAACACTGTACTTTGGACTAGGGCCGCACAAAATCACGTCAGCACGACCTCGAACAGACCTGCCGGGTGGCCTGCCTCTGCCTGTTGTTTTGTCCATATCGGGGGGGGGGGGGATAAAATGAAAGGTATGCACTGCCTTGACTAATACAATGTGCAGTCACACAGGTGCAGTGAAAGGTATGCAGTGACTGGTATTACAATACAATGTGCAGCTGTCACACAGGTGCAGTTAACAGGTATGCACGGACTGGTATACTAAACAGCGTGCGGTCACACAGGTGCAGTGAACAGGTATGCAGGGATTGGTATTACAAATGTGCAGCTGTCATACACAGGTACCGTGAACAGGTGCAGTGACTGGTGGTATATTAGACTGCTTGCGGTCACGTAGGTGCACTGAACAGGTTACAGTTATGCACTGCAGTGATTGGTATTACAATTGTGCAGCTGTCACACACAGGTACCGTGAACAGGTGCAGTGACTGGTGGTATATTACACTGCTTGCGGTCACATAGGTGCACTGAACAGGTTACAGGTATGCACTGCAGTGATTGGTATTACAAATGTGCAGCTGTCACACACAGGTACCGTGAACAGGTGCAGTGACTGGTGGTATATTACACTGCTTGCGGTCACGTAGGTGCACTGAACAGGTTACAGGTATGCACTGCAGTGATTGGTATTACAAATGTGCAGCTGTCACACACAAGTACCGTGAACAGGTATAGTGACTGGTGGTATATTACACTGCTTGCGCTCACATAGGTGCACTGAACAGGTTACAGGTATGCACTGCAGTGATTGGTATTACAAATGTGCAGCTGTCACACACAGGTACCGTGAACAGGTGCAGTGACTGGTGGTTTATTACACTGCTTGCGGTCACATAGGTGCACTGAACAGGTTACAGGTATGCACTGCAGTGATTGGTATTACAAATGTGCAGCTGTCACACACAGGTACCGTGAACAAGTGCAGTGACTGGTGGTATATTACACTGCTTGCGGTCACGTAGGTGCACTGAACAGGTTACAGGTATGCACTGCAGTGATTGGTATTACAAATGTGCAGCTGTCACACACAGGTACCGTGAACGGGTGCAGTGACTGGTGGTATATTACACTGCTTGCGGTCACGTAGGTGCACTGAACAGGTTACAGGTATGCACTGCAGTGATTGGTATTACAAATGTGCAGCTGTCACACACAGGTACCGTGAACAGGTGCAATGATGACTGGTAGTATTAACAATGCGTGCGCTCACGTAGGTAGGTAGGTAGGTGCACTGAACAGTGAACAGGTGCAGTGATTGGGATTACAAATGTGCAGCTGCCTGTCACACACACAGGTTAGTCACTGAATGTGCTGGGCCTGGCAGTGGCACAGTAGGAATTACCACCAAGGTGCCAAAGGCCAGCTGCGACTGACTGACTGACTGGGCTGTATATAATGCAAGTGGGCCACACAAAAAAAATAGCTCACAAGAACAAGATTAGCTCTCAAAAGAGCTGTTGAGGGGTGCTTTTTTTTAGCAATAAGAATCAGCAAGGAGCAAGCTAACAAGCCTACAAGAGCCTAACTAAGCTTTCCCTATAGCTCTCTCTGCAGTAGCAGCAGCTCTCCCTTCTCTAATTACTGCAGGTACACGAGTGAGTGAAATGCCTGACGCTGCCTGCGTTTATAGGAGGGGGTGGGGCTCCAGGAGGGAGTGTAGCCTGATTGGCTACAATGTGCCTGCTGATTGTGATGTAGAGGGTCAAAGTTGATCCTAATGATGTAGTATAGGGGCGGACCGAACTTCCAAAAAAGTTTGCGAGTAGGATTGGGCATAGATTGGGAGTGTTAGGGGGACAGGGAAGCATGAGTCTAGATTTAGTTGATAGGCTTAGAAGGTTAAGGCTAGGTCCACACTAATGCGTTACAGATTGGATCTGCTTGAAACGGATCCGGTTTGGTTAAAAATATTTCCCCTCCATTTTTAAGTTTTGAATATGTTTTCAGCTGGGATGGGGGACCCAGGTGAGGGGGGCAACTCCCCTCACCACCGACCACTGCCGCCCCCGTCCTGGCGGCTACCCCCTCCAACATGGCAGCCCCCTCCTCACCCACAGGCTGGGATACAGAAAACGGATCCGATTCTGTGTCCAAAGCTGCCTGTGTAGAGGAGGTATTGTATTGCCCTTCACTACCCCTCCGGACCCTGCAAATCCAGATCCTGCGTTGTTTTTCAGAACGGATTCCCTGAAACGCAGACAGAGCCGTTTTGAAACTGAGTGAAGAAGGCTACGATTTTTAACATTGGTATCCATGGGTACGTTTTTGATCTGGGCCAAAAAACGGAGCCACGGATACATTTTTAAAATAAGTGCGAACCTACTCTTATGCTGGGATTACACCATACAATCTTCTGTTAGATTCTTCTGGTCGATTTTTCTGTTAGATTTTCTGTTAGAATGCATAATTAGATTATTTTCTGTAGAGAATGGTCATTATCTCTGGTGCATTGTCTTCTGGTCATCTCCTGCTGAGTAGAGATGTCCCGAACGGTTCCAGGCGAACTTTGGGTGGTTCGCCTTCGGCGGCAAAGGCGAACTTTCCCAGAAGTTCGGTTCACCCCCATAATGCTCCATTAGGGTGAACTTTGACCCTCTGCATCACAGTCAGCAGGCACATTGTAGACAATCAGGCTACACTCCCTCATGGAGCCACTCCCCCCTTATAAAAGGCAGGCTCCGCCGGCCATTACACTCACTCATGTGCCTGCAGTAGTGAGAGAAGGGACAGCTGCTGGCAGACTCTCATAGGGAAATATTAGTTAGGCTTGCTGATTCTTATTGCTAAAATAGCACCCCACAACAGCTCTTTTGAGAGCTAATCTTGTTCTTGTGATATATATTTTTTCTGTGTGTCCCACTGACACTTGTGTTGCATAGACAGCCTTGCTAATTCATACTGTGTGTGTGCCACTGCCATCCAGGCCCAGCACATTCAGTGACTACCTGTGTGTGTGTGACAGGTGCACATTGTAATACCCAGTACTGCATATACCTACCTGTTGTGTTCAGTGAACCCACCTCATCACTGCATATACCTACATGTTGTGTTCAGTGCACCCACCTCATCACTGCATATACCTACCTATATGAGTGTCTCAGGGGGTGGCACATCAAAGATAATAAGGTTGTTGTTTCATTGTGGACAAACCAATTTTGATCAGCTGGTCAGTCACTGTTGTTCTATCACTTAGCTACCACAGCCCGGCGACCATATGGGCTTGAAAACCGTCACAGCCTTCACTTTTGCCATGGTGCGCACCAGTCCAGCACAGCCGTCACTACGCAAACAGCTGTTTGCGGTGCGTTACACAGTGAGTTTGGTGTGTCAGTGTGAAGCAGTACTCTAATTACACTCCCTGATTGATGTATACACATGCAAGATGTTTTAAAGCACTTTAGGCCTGCAATTTAGCATTCAATGTGATTTCTGCCCTTAAAACGCTGCTTTGCGTCAAATCCAGATTTTTCCCCGGGACTTTTGGCATGTATCCTACTCCGTCATGCCCCCCTCCAGGTGTTAGACCCCTTGAAACATCTTTTCCATCACTTTTGTGGCCAGCATCATTTTTTCTAGTTTTCAAAGTTCGCCTCCCCATTGATGTCTTTTGCGGTTCGTGAACCGAAAATCGGAGGTTCAGGCCATCTCTACTGCTGAGTAGAACAATGCCTAATTGCTCGGCAGATAGATGGTAAGATAGATAAATTTCCAACATGTTGAACTTAGAGAATCTAACAGAAAAATCTAACAGAAAATTGTATGGTGTAATCCCAGCATAAGACTAGACATGAGGAAGAATTGAAACTAAGGGAGAACTGGGAGTGGCTGCCTCGTGGGTCTCCAATGATTTAGATTAAGTTGATTTACAAACCTATGGTAGTTTGGCAGATTACCCTCCTCTTCTCCTTTCTCATTTTCTCTCTTTTTCCTGCCTATGCTTTTCTACCTCCACTAGTTGGGCCTTGTCTTATCTAAGTTATATTGTATTGTGCTGTTTATACTCTTTACAAGTATAATTTTTTGAAGGCTGCTCTTTATATTAATTTTTTTTCCCTTTTATATATATATTTTTTTCTTATTTTTGTAAAAGTTGTTATTAGACAGCAAGGTTTTTACTGTCTAGATCTGAGGACCCACCGATCCTGTGTGGTGGCTCCCATAAGAAGTAAGAAGCATGGGCTATATGTTGACTTTTCTAAGATGTCAGTGATTGATGCCTTTGTACTACTGACATCGGACTGTAATATCTGCGGAAACTTCTCTGCTTTCTGTGGAGTTAATAGGACCTTGTACTTCTACGTTTATGAGACATTGTCATTCTTTGTTATATATTTTGTTATGTTATATCTGAAAATATAATAACATTTTTTTGTGAAAAACAAACTAAGGGACAACATTATTATTAGGTGTCAGAAAGGAATTACTATTAAGGAAAATTATTGTCCAGAGGACCAGACCAGCACCATCCATAGTGCAAAAGGTAATAAACGAGCATGAAGGACATAGCTCTTTAAACAAGAGTTAACGTGAAAGTTAAACTGCTATAGTTTAAGATCCCCGTGCAGGAGCAGAAATCCATGTACAATTCAGTGCACTTCCCTGCATAAGCAGCCCTTTGTTGAAAAGCGTGATACAATATAACAAGAAGTCAGCAGCAGACAGTATAGTGGCAGCAGGATCTGCTCAATCAGCCACCTCTCCAACACCAGCTACCTTCAGGCACCTGCCTTCTTGTAAATCCAAATCTTCTGTCAGCAGTATTGGTGTGTTTCAGTGCTCCTGAAAATTCTTCATGTAGAACAAGCTTCCTTTAAATTTATTTAATTGGCTCCTTAAAACATTCCATAATGGATATATGTGCTCCATAAAACCATGCAGGTCATTATAGTCAACTTCCATCACTAAATGTTCATTTCTGTCCTTAGTTCCTCAGGATTATTGCGATGAGGGGGAACTTGCGAGGAAAAAACTATCAGCTTTCCTTCCAAACGTATACTATAGTTGTATGGAATGCTTCATACTGTTTGAGGTTCACTACGGTCCTTCAGCCAACATTATTTGGCCCACTCTACAAATTTCTAAATAATAACAGATAAACTTTAATAAATGTTATCATTAGAAATAGTGCACATGGTATTAAAGTTAACCTTTGCAGTAAAATACTTTTGAGTCACATGAGCATTTGTGGACAACAATAATAACTGTGAAGAGGAAATGTCAACATAAACCACAAGTATTATAAATTGTGCAGTTTACTTTATATTGCTTTTGTTCAGCACTACTTGTTTGTAAGTGCCTCCATGTTACATTTTAATATTTTGCAAATAAATTTTACAAAGCAGGTTTTCCAAAAAAACAAAAGTCGGTAGATGAGAACCTCGTACTCTTTACTCTCCTCCTGATGGTCTGTGTTCCTTCTTTTCTATATATTTTTAAGCCCTGTCCTGCCATAGACACCACTGTAAATATAAAGTGCGCAGCCAAGGTGTTCAATGCTTCTTCCATGGCCATTGGTGCAGCCACTGCTGGTCATTGGATGCTTGGAAAACATAAAACTATCCTCTTGCCTTCTCATAGTTCGTATTACCAGAAGAGACAGGGCTATCATTAAAGTGGAGTTAGAGCTCTTCACCACTACTTAACTTCACCACTTCACCACCATCATGGTGACAGGGCCATAAAGAAGAGAACTGATGACATCAGGAGGCTGAGGCAGGAGCTGTGTATTAGGGTTTATCCCAAACCTTTATCACAAAGAAATCTTTATGCTCTTTATGCCATCATTTTTTTTTTCCTTTCCAGATTATAAAGGTGTTTTAAACCGCAACACAAGCATGTTTCAATAAATCTGTTACATAACAGAAATGTTTCTTCTTTGTAAAGGAATTATACAAACTGTTTATTACTACAGTTCAGCCTCTCATTTTTTTCAATTTTCTTTTTATTGAAATTAAAGTATACAGAGAAAAAAATAACTGCCAACCAACAGAGAGGTTGGTGATGCATGGAAAAGGGAAGCAGTAAACAACTTAAAGGACAACCGAGGTGACATGTGACATGATGAGATAGACATGGGTATGTGCAGTGCCTAGCACACAAATAACCAGGCTGTGTGCCTTTTTTTTATTTCTCTGCCTGAAAGAGTTAAACATCAGGCATGTAAGTGACAGTTATTGTCCAGATTGGGACCGGGTTGGACTGGGTGAGACTATAGCATAACCCTCACTGATAAGTAATTAGAGCCATAATATACTTTCCTGTCTTTCCTGTCAGTAAATGGCTTCTGAGAGCAGGAAAGAGATATAAAGGGTCAATAATTCAATAATAAGGTGTCATTGAGCACAGACAATGAAACAGTAAAAACTTAAAAACTAGATTTAAATATAAAATATAACTGTGAGATATAAATAAAGAATACCATCTAGAAAGATACTCACAATACTCCATGGATCTTCGGGTGTTTATTTGCGCTGCTGTGGATTATCTCCTTACCCGCAATTATTTCATGTTCGATGGCGCCTTCTACCTCCAGAGGTGTGGGGCATCGATGGGTGCCAAATTCTCACCATCCCTGGCCAACCTTTACATGGGGTGGTGGGAGGAATTCCACATCTTTGGGGGTGGGGGGCGCCTACGGGACTGCATTGCGTGGTACGGTAGATTTATTGACGACATTTTGGTTGTCTGGAGGGGGGATCCGATTCTGGTCGACACCTTCATGACTTCCCTTAACGATAACCAATGCAATTTACGGTTCACACATACATGGCATCAATCTTCCATAGATTATTTGGATTTGACTGTGACGGGCTGCTTACAATCCAACACTGTACTAACTAATAGAGTTGGGCCGAACCTCCGATTTTAGGTTCGCGAACCGGGTTCGCGAACTTTCGCGGAAGGTTCGGTTCGCGTTAAAGTTCGCGAACCGCAATAGACTTCAATGGGGATGCGAACTTTGAAAAAAAAAAAAAATTATGCTGGCCACAAAAGTGATGGAAAAGATGTTTCAAGGGGTCTAACACCTGGAGGGGGGCATGGCGGAGTGGGATACACGCCAAAAGTCACCGGGAAAAATCTGGATTTGACGCAAAGCAGCGTTTTAAGGGCAGAAATCACATTGAATGCTAAATGACAGGCCTAAAGTGCTTTAAAACATCTTGCATGTGTATACATCAATCAGGGAGTGTAATTAAGGTACTGCTTCACACTGACACACCAAACTCCACTGAACAGAACAGGTATGCAGTGGCGGGTTCACTGAACAGAACAGGTATGCAGTGGCGGGTCCACTGAACAGGTATACAGTGGCGGGTCCACTGAACAGAACAGGTATGCAGTGGCGGGTTCACTAAACAGGTATACAGTGGCGGGTCCACTGAACAGAACAGGTATGCAGTGGTGGGTTCACAGAACAGGTATGCAGTGGCAGGATCAATGAACAGGTATGCAGTGGCAGGATCACTGAACAGGTATGCAGTGGCAGGATCAATGAACAGGTATGCAGTGGCAGGATCACTGAACAGGTATGCAGTGGCAGGATCAATGAACAGGTATGCAGTGGCAGGATCAATGAACAGGTATGCAGTGGCAGGATCACTGAACAGGTATGCAGTGGCAGGATCAATGAACAGGTATGCAGTGGCAGGATCAATGAACAGGTATGCAGTGGCAGGATCAATGAACAGGTATGCAGTGGCAGGATCAATGAACAGGTATGCAGTGGCAGGATCAATGAACAGGTATGCAGTGGCAGGATCAATGAACAGGTATGCAGTGGCAGGATCAATGAACAGGTATGCAGTGGCAGGATCACTGAACAGGTATGCAGTGGCAGGATCAATGAACAGGTATGCAGTGGCAGGATCACTGAACAGGTATGCAGTGGCAGGATCAATGAACAGGTATGCAGTGGCAGGATCAATGAACAGGTATGCAGTGGCAGGATCAATGAACAGGTATGCAGTGGCAGGATCAATGAACAGGTATGCAGTGGCAGGATCAATGAACAGGTATGCAGTGGCAGGATCAATGAACAGGTATGCAGTGGCAGGATCACTGAACAGGTATGCAGTGGCAGGATCAATGAACAGGTATGCAGTGGCAGGATCAATGAACAGGTATGCAGTGGCAGGATCAATGAACAGGTATGCAGTGGCAGGATCAATGAACAGGTATGCAGCCAGGGACAAGCTAAGGCTAACTAATCTTTCCCTATGAGAGACTGCAGTAGCTCGCCCTACTCTAACTAATGCAGGCACACGAGTGGCCACGGCCGCCGCTGCCTGCCTATATAAGGGGGGGTGGGGCTCCAGGGGCTAGTGTAGCCTAATTGGCTACACTGGGCCTGCTGACTGTGATGTAGAGGGTCAAAGTTGACCCTCAGTGCATTATGGGGCGAACCGCAATGGGGCGAACTTTTCCGCAATAAAGTTCGCGTGCGGTACCCGCACGCGAACCACCTAGGTTCGCGCGAACCAGGTTCGCCGGCGAACCGTTCGGCCCAACTCTACTAACTAAGACATATAGGAAACAATGTGCTGGGAATTCGACATTGCGAGCGAATAGTTGCCATCCAGCGCATGTCTGCTAGTAATGGGTTTATGGGATAATTGCTATAACTAAACAAACTAAATTATTTCGTATGACATCGTGTACTCCTTTTTCTTTTTGATTGTTCCTTATTTTCTTCTTGGTTTTATATATTTCGGAATATTTATCTCTTTTAAATGTTGTTCATTTACAAAGCGACGGTGACTACCTCACGTGTGGCTACCTTTATGTGTTTGGCTCCTCCTAGGAGGGGTTGGGCCTCTGCCACACTTGGGTGTGCCACCTTTCCGAGTATTTTAAATTGAGAGGCAAGAGCTATGTGTTTGTAAGCTATGATTAAGGGCCGCATGCCCGAAACATGTCAGCTTTTGTACCTGTTTTTGCTGTGGGGATAAGTCCCAAATTAAGACAGAGAAGGGGGATAGATACAATTGTTTTTCTCATCAGTTTATTTTTACCGCGGATGTCCTTTAATCTAAAAGAAAAGGTATAATGCTGGAAACAAACAATGCAATTTTCCGTCTGATCAATGGGTAATCTGATGGGAAGTTCTAACATGTGTACATGTCCAAACTGCTCCTGATCGATAAAGGGATCGATATTCTGATTATAACTTAGCAAAATTGATCTCTTTATCGATCAGAAACAGATCGCACAGATCAGAAAAAATCGTCAGATTCCCATCAATTGGACTGGAATTGCATCATGTGTTCCCACCATTTGTGCCATTGTTCTGGGCTAATAAGTAAACACAGAAGGTTAACCCTTTCTGTGCTCCCATGACACCAGTAGGTAAACACTGCAAGGTTTTTGTAAAATTTCTTGTAATGAGTGGAATAAGTTGTAATGAAGAAATGTTTTTCTTTAAAGGTTTTTTTGCTGTTGTTTATCGATTAGAGCAGAGAGGAAGTTCTGAGTTTAAATCGACTTTAACCACTTAAGCCTATCTTGATGAATATGTTCATCCAGATAGGCTGTGCTGCTGTCAGTGTGCGGTGCGCTCTCCCGCCGCCCATCGTTAGCCCCCCGATCAATGAATGGGAATATAATTCCCATTCATCAATCTAAGTCCCCCGCAGAAAAACCGACGGTCTCTTATCAGAGACCGCGGTGATCGTACGCTTCCAGGACTTTTTTGACTGTATAGTAAATAGTAAACTACACCCACATGTATTTTTAATAGATAAATACATTGTATTACATTTAAAAATTAGCTGTTTACTTCCCACACCAAAAATTACCCAAATAAAATTTTTACTTTAAAAAAAAAAATTACAATAAAAAAAACAACATAAATAGTTACCTAAGAGTCTGAACTTTTTAAATATGCATGTCAAGAGAGTATGTTAATATAATTTTTTAAATTATAGGCTTGTAAATAGTGATGGACGCAAATTGAAAAATACACCTTTATTTCCAAATAAAATATCGGTGCCATAAATTGTGATAGGCACAAGACAAGTAGGACTGGCACCACTCTTACAAATAGTATCAAAGCTCTTTTATTGTCAAAAAGGCACAGCAATGACAGACGCTGTTTTGGGACTCAGCCCTTTCTCAAACTGCAATAGCCTTAACACACACCCGTGCATATGTCCTTAAATATCCCACCCCCAATAAAAACACCAATCGGTGTCCTGCTGGGTGGAACTTGTGTGGCGGACCTGATGGGAAACAGTCAAACTAATATGTAAAATCTCAATGTTATCATCAAACTATTTACCTGTCAGCTGTCTTGAACAAACTATTCAGCATGAGCGCGTCATCCGGAAGCCGCTCGGAAGAGGAGCATTACGCCGTGACGTCAAGCAGCTTCCGCCCCATGCGCCGCATCAACCAATCAGCGGCCGCATGAAAGTAGGAAGCCCAAAGACGTCCGTGTAGCGCATCCCTTTGCGCTCCACTAGCTCCCCAAACATCCGGCTCTCGCCGGAAGTGGTACCGCGCTTCTAGCTGGGTCCGGTGGTAGCCAGACAACAAGCCTGAACATAAACACCAGGACCCAGCAA
This sequence comes from Hyperolius riggenbachi, assembly GCF_040937935.1. Classification (NCBI taxonomy): domain Eukaryota; kingdom Metazoa; phylum Chordata; class Amphibia; order Anura; family Hyperoliidae; genus Hyperolius; species Hyperolius riggenbachi. The sequence continues at coordinate 310,090,089 of NC_090649.1, forward strand.
TGCAAAAAAACTTGTCCATCCCCGTCATGGCCACAGAGGGAGGCACCCCGGCCAACATTTTAAACATACTTGCCCGGCTGCATATATAATATTGCAGAATCACAGGGCCTGAACAGAAGACATAATGACCTCAGGTGCCACCCACCGGGGCCACAAGACGAGGAGGCAATAGAATAAAAATAAAAATGAATCATGTTAACTAAAAATAACAAAAACAAAAAGCAAAAAACAAGAACATTATGTATTCTGTTCAGGCCCTGTGATTCTGCAATATTGTATATGCAGCCGGGCAAGTATGTTTAAAATGTTGGCCGGGGTGCCTCCCTCTGTGGCCATGACGGGGATGGACAAGTCTTTTTGCATTGCTGGGTCCTGGTGTTTACGTTCAGGCTTGTTGTCTGGCTACCACCGGACCCAGCTAGAAGCGTGGGCACCACTTCCGGCGAGCGCTGGATGTTTGGGGAGCTAGTGGAGTGCAAAGGGATGCGCTACACGGACGTCTTTGGGCTTCCTACTTTCATGCGGCCGCTGATTGGTTGATGCGGCGCATGGGGTGGAAGCTGCTTGACGTCACGGTGTAATGCTCCTCTTCCGAGCGGCTTCCGGATGATGCGCTCATGCTGAATAGTTTGTTCAAGACAGCTGACAGGTAAATAGTTTGATGATAACATTGAGATTTTACATATTAGTTTGACTGTTTCCCATCAGGTCCGCCACACAAGCTCCACCCAGCAGGACACCGATTGGTGTTTTTATTGGGGGTGGGATATTTTAGGACATATGCACGGATGTGTGTTAAGGCTATTGCAGTTTGAGAAAGGGCTGAGTCCCAAAACAGCGTCTGTCATTGCTATGCCTTTTTGACAATAAAAGAGCTTTGATACTATTTGAAAGAGTGGTGCCAGTCCTACTTGTCTTGTGGATTGCTGCAGGTCTCCTAGGGCACTGAGGCCTTGACCAGGGCACACTCGAAGATTATCATCATCTGTAGTGCTCCTTCTATACTTTGCTTGTTGATAAATTGTGATAGGGATATAATTTAAATGTAATAACGGGGACAAATGGGCAAATAAAATACATGGGTTTTAATTACGGTAGCATGTATTAATGTAAAACTATAATGGCCAAAAACTGAGAAATAATGATTTTTTTCCATTTCTTTCTTAATCTTCCTGTTAAAATGGATTTAGAATAAAATAATTCTTACCAAAATGTACCCTCCAAAGAAAGCCTAAATGGTGGCGCACAAAACAAGATATATATCAATTCATTGTGATAAGTAGTGATAAAGTTATTGGCAAATTAATGGGAGGTGAAAGTTGCTCAGATGCAAAAAATGAACAACCCTGTGGGCTTAAGTGGTTAAGCTGAACAGGACTCCTATAAATCTGGTGGTTAGAAACAGGGCATTATTTCTGCAGAAATAACAGCACATTTCTGGAGAACACCCTCTGTATAAATAAAGTTGAACTAAATCAGAGATGAGTAGAACAAGTTCTAGATTACTTCAGTTTTCTCCCAGTGTGCTCTATTGTGCCACTGTGCCCCACCAACAGCTCACTGACTAGATCATTTGCGGGCTACTGCGCATGGCTCCTCCATCGCACTCTCGGCAATGCAGTAGCCCTCAACCGGTGATCTTTTTGGAGGAGGGCAGAGGCAAAACGGAGCAGAAAGGGAGGAAACCAGGGACCTGTGAGGTTACAGGGGGCTGGAAGAAGACCCAAGTGAACAAAATAGAACATGTTATCCCATCTCAGGTTTACTTCAAGTGTAAAGTGATAAAATATAGTCAGTTGTTAAAAGGGTCTCCCCTGATTGAAGATTGAAGGGAAATTAAAGAGGAACTTTACCAAAAATAGTAGTGGGGGAGGGGGAATCAATACATTGCAAACTGAGAAAAAAAATATTGATATTCACCATTTAATTTATTCATGTTGTTTATCCACAATGAGCCTGCTATTCATCATCTTTACTACTGGCAAACAAGAAAAAAATAGACAGCACCAACTGCCATTATCTATAAGCACAACCCCTAACAATGCAACAGGCTAAAAGGTTGTTTTTTTTATAGCCATACATATGCACAGAGGGAGATACTGCTTGTTTGGCAGTTGGAAACAGCCGTTATTTCCCACAATGCAACCAGATTCACAGACAGGAAACTACCATGACCATGGTCATGACATCACACGGGAAGGGGGGGGGGGTGTTTCATCACAATATGGGCCACATATGCCCCCTGATGATCTATTTGAGAAAAAGTAGAGATTTCTCATGGGAGAGGTGGTATCAGCTAAATCCTTGGTTACGGTTCCTCTTTAAAGGGTAGAGAAGGCCCATGGCTACAGATATGTAAATAGCTGCAATAAAATGTGGGTGGGGAAGTTTAGAATCATATGGGAACCTTCCAGAGCAAAATATGCAGGCACAGCAGTGATGTTGTATGTGTGCATGCTGCTTATAACATGACGCCTTTATAATCAATGCACTGGCGATAAAGTGGGAGCCTGATTTTTGCAGGTGTACAAAATCAATAATGCAGTGATTGTGAGGATCCGCTGGGCTGCCTGCGCAGGCAGGCAGCCTTTTGACCACTGTTCAGGTCTGCATTCTGCAGGTCTCTGGAAGAGAGACCTTTTGTCAGTATTGCAGCTTGCTGCTGAAGAATTTGCATACGTTTGTCATGCAAATTGCCTAGCCACATCCCTTGTAGGCCTGCTCTATTTATACCATGTGATATCACAGACCTTGGCTGGTCATAAGAGTTAGATCCTGTGTGACACTCGCCGGGAGTGTCAGCCTTGCTCTTTGTTGAAGATTAGCCTAGAGTAATCCCTGGAAACTGCACTGGGCAGGTTTCCTTAGTGCAGTTAGGATTGCTTATCTGTTTTGTTTGTCTGTGGCGATTGTCCTGTCCCAGCGGTGGTCGACAGGAAATCGTTCTGTGTGTCTGGGTGCTAACCGTAACAGCGGTTGTTACTGGCAGCCCCTTCTGATCTGTTTACCTGGATCACACTAGCATCCTGCGCTAGTGCTGTGGATCCTTCTGTTCTGCTACTCTGTACCTGGATCGCACTAGCATCCTGCGCTAGTGCTGTGGATCCTTCTGTTCTGCTACTCTGTACCTGGATCGCACTAGCATCCTGAACTAGTGCTGTGGACCCTTCTGTTCTGCTACTCTGTACCTGGATCGCACTAGCTTCCTGCGCTAGTGCTGTGGATCCTTCTGTTCTGTCTTCCTGGATCGCGCTAGCCACTTTCGCTAGTGCTGTGGATCCTATCTCTCGCTTGTCCCTGTTTTCGTGTGTCTGTCTTGTCTGCTACGAACGCTTGCTGGAGGCTCGGTGAGGTAACCGTTAAGCAAGCGCTCGCGTCCTCTGTTTCATGTTTGTCTATCGGTGGTTAGTTAGGCGTGTTTGTCTCTATTGTGCTTATCACGTGGAGACCGCCCATAAACGCGTGCACTGTTGCGAATGAGTGCGGTGTTCGCGTTTAGCTAGCGTTTGTTATTTTCCGTATCTCCTCATTGTATGATTTGCTGTGACTTTGCTACTCTCGTGCTCTGCCTTGCTGTAACCTTGTGTCACGTCTGGCGATCGCACCTCTCGCGATCGCGTTCCTACTTCATATCTGCTGTGGTGTGTGCTCCGTCGCGGGTTGGCGACTAGTTTGGAGCACACACATACAATCTGTCTCTGTGCTCATTCTCAATCGCCTCTCTTGCGATTGCGTTCCGTCCCTTCGTGCAATTCCTGTCTGGCGTGTGTGGTAGGGCAGAGGAGCTGTTCCTCTGCACTCCACAGCTCCCCCTGTCGACAGGAATTTCTCTCTACAGGTGCATTGCACCTTCTGCTGGGTTTCCGCAAATTATACGTTTGTGGAGGATTTCTGCAGTGTCAGCGCACACGTCTTGTGCGCTGATCACGGAGAGAATTCCACAATCGTTACAGTGATGAATTGTAGTTCACTGATTGCTTATGAAAAATGTAAACTCCTGTGCATTACTGCAGCAGTACCACCACCTGTAATCCCAGGGTATATTCCTTGGCTCTTGAATGCTGGTTGACGATGGTGAAGACATTGATGACATCAGGCCAGAAAGCTGATAATAGCGAGGATAAAGCTGTCAGACTGTGGAGCTGGGATATCCGAGAGTAAAGATGGGAATGTGCACATTAGTAAACTCCAATTTCAGCACAATCAGCACAACAAGAAGGCTACAGTCAAGGGAAAAGAGGCACAGAAAGGACTGTTATGTCACCTCACATCTATCTATCTGTCTGTCTGTCTCCATTGAAGTTCAAGTCTGTGATGCTGTGACTGAATTCACCAGGGCAGAGTGGGTCACAAAGATGATAGAAAGTGTCCCTTTTGCAGTATGGGTGATCCTCTGTAGCCAACTGTCCTGTGTCTCTGTGTTCCTGTGTTATTTAAATAAATGTTTTGTTTTCTCTTTTTCATGAAGTGTTGAAGCTCTGCTACTATGTAGACCTGAGTCTCTGAATCATGGGGGATTAAACAGAGAGAAGACTTTGTTTATCCTCAGTTAGCACAGCTTTGGAGTCCAATATAAATAGAGCGCACAGGCCTCCTCATGAGGATGCTGAAATGCAAAGTGAGCGCTCAAGCCCTTTTCTCTCTCTTGGTGGCATTTGAAAGTGTAAAGCTTTGAATACCAATTGCTTGAACTGGACATATGTGAATCTCTTCTAATCCTACTAATCCCGTCTCCAAGTGCTTCTTTGTATGTGGCTGCAACACACATAGATCTAAGTGAAAATGGCCATAATCCTGGAAATGTGGAAAAATGTCTCAGTATGAGAGATGGGAGAGGGTAAAGCTCTCTGGCAGAGGGACCTGCTGGATAATCTATTGTATGATGGGGGAATCAAGGGGGAGACCTGACGGAGTCCTCTCACCTCCCCTGAGCACTTGGAAGGGAAGGAAACCCACCCAGCAGGCAGCCTCACCCTCAGCATCTTCAACACACATAAGCAGACCTGTAGAACGCAGACAGTGTCTCCAAATGCTGGGAAATTCAACCACTGGCAGCTTTTGGTGGTGAGACCACAGCAGGCCTCCCGCTAATGGCCTGATTTCTTTATTATATCCCTAGCAGACTCTAGTCAATACAGGAACAATGTTTGATATTACATCACCTCATGGCAAACTGTAGATCTCATGGTTTCAAACTATTCACAGACTCTCAGTTCCATCACTACAGGACACTTTGGTGCATATTAAATTCAATGATGCAATTAATACTGTAAAAAGATACAATGCTTACCTCTGTGCTGTAAAAAGGCACATAGCTACAATCCTCACCATGGAACATCACAGACAGTTCAAATGTTACTTTTCTGTTGTTTGAAAAAAAAAAGGCAAACCATTTTCACGTGCATACAAAAAGGGCGCCTGGAACTTTGGGTGCCCAGAAAAAGCTGATATTTTAATATTGGTAAGTTTACCAATACCCTACTCATGCAGTGCTAATTATGATAGTAACATATTAGTAATTAATACCAGTATTTACTACAGCTGAGCTAAATCTATTATAACTATTCTCACACAGAATCCACCTTCTACCGATGCCTATCCTTACCCCCCCCCCCCCCCACACACACACACCTAACCTTAAAGGTCCCCTCTCAAAGCCTAACCTTAACCGCCTCCCTCCCGCCTAACCTTAACTTTCCCCCTTTGGTGCCTAACTTTAACCACCTCCCATCCACACCTAACTTTAACCACCCCACTGCATGCATAACATTAAAAGCCCTCCCCCAGCCACCAGTCCGCCAGAGAAAAAAATCGCAAGTGTATCTGCCAAAATAAAACGCAAGCGCCCATTTTGCATTGCAGAGGCCACACCCACCCACAATGACTCAATGAAAACATAACATAAGATTTTATTTAAAGTTGAAGTGCAGCCTAATGTTTTTATTCTTGTTTTTGATAGAGTGATGAAATTGTACTGACTGTGTCAAATTATTACTGTTGTGTTTGCTGAAGGCTACAATCTATCTTCCGATTTCCTGTCCTTGTAAAGAGGTCACAGATCACAGGAGTGAGGTGATTTGGTTTCAGTGTGATTGGAGACCAGCATTAAAGCATGGCTCCCAAATGTCCTTTTTTCTGAGGAACAGTCCCTTTTGGAAACCAAATCCCTCCATCACTATTTCTGATTATGCTAATATGGTAACCAACATAAAAATATAGACCTCTTACCTTAAAGTGGACCCAAATTAAAATACAAGATTTCAGAAATAAAATCTATTTTCTAAATTATAATAATAAATAGCAGCCTTTTTTCAGCTGCATGATGACAAATATAAAATATTTTACATTTATTGGAGGAACCCCTCCCTTCCTTTCAAATTGCCGGGACAAAATCCGGCAAACTGGTGGAGTAGGGGGTGTCCGGCAATGGAGGAATTGCTAATGGCTGCCACCTGTATAACCCTAGTTATGCAAAGAGGAGGGTGAAAAGCATGCACTGAAATGCTCATAGGTTTGAAGGAATGTTTATTTATCTTTGTATGTGTCAGAGTAGTGCAACTAAATATTTTTAATTAAAAAAATGTTTGGTTTGGGTCCGCTTTAACTTAGAATCGAAGATAGAATAAAACTGTAATACCTAAAAGAAAATATGGTAATTCTTATGCTTGTATCGGATGAGGTCTACCTTCCTTGAGTGGAAATAATAAATCATACAGCTATTCGTCGATTCAATACAATTTATAATTTAAAACAGAAAAGTATAATAAAGTTTACTACGAATATCTATGAGAAATTGGATAATAGAGTAAGTTTGGGTGAAGCGAAACAACATGCTTTCTAATATTGGTTAATTTAGTTAACAATGGTTAATTTGCATATATTCAGCAGTGTTGCTCTGGGAGACATCTCGAGCTCACTCCAACCTGAATTATCGCAAATTCTTTCTGTTTTAGGAAAGCAAACTTTTGTTTTTCTAATATTGGAGCTGATATTTCTCTCCATGAATTATCTATATGTATCCGTTTTTCAATTCTGTTAATATAAAACCCTTCAAGCACCTATTAAGGAAAAAATACAAAGAGTAAAAAAAAGAAAAAGTGTTATCAAAGTCAGACTGAAACAGCTTATTTTGAATGCTTGATTTTTTTTATTTTTTTATTTTTTTTTTGCGTGGAGTTTTGAAAAGTTAATTTACAGATTAAACAGCAACATTTGCAGATATATTATTGATGAGATGCATTTTCTGAAGCAACCTCACTGTATGAAAACAGCCACAAAACTGAACATAAGCTAAACTGAGCTATTTCTACAAAGGCAACCATGTTGTTACACAATGTCTCTGATTCCATCTTCCTTTTAACAACAGCACCCCATGAAGTTGCTGCTAGTAATGCCACAGGCAGCTCTCTGTCTCTTTGCACTTCTCAGCTGCACACTGCCAGTTAAATTAAGTACTGTGTCAGATTAGATGAAGCTAAAATGTGCAACAAGAAATGTTCCTGCCAAATTATGCAAGCAATAACCGCCTATTAACTCAGTTTAATAGTTTTGCCACCATATTCAGAACTGCCCCTCCTGCCTAGGGCAGAGAACACCTAAGTATGACTATTTTAACATTTACTAGTGCTGATTATTTCCTCAGTGTCCATCAGAGCTCCCATTATTTGGCTGAAGGTACTGCTGTGACAGCTTTTGAATAAGTGCACCGCTTTTTATCTCCACTTATTTAACTGCACGAGTTTTCAGCAAACTACACCTAGTGGGTCAACACTAAACAGGTGCAAATATTACAGCGTGATGCATATCTTACATACAATTACATGCTTGTAAACTGAGTGATTATTATCATTATTTGTGTATGTAATGCTGAAATCTTCCAAAGCACTTTACAAAGTAAATAACAAGGTACAGCAGCCACATGGAATACACGAGGGTATGGTCATTAGACCCTCTTTGGCTGTGACTATAAAGCTGACCCAGGAACTGATGTGAAACATTATTATTATTATTATTATTATTTATTGTATTTATAAAGCGCCAACATATTACACAGCGCTGGACATTAATTTAGGTTACAGACAATATTTAGGGGTGACATACAGCAATATGACAATACAGGAATACAAGAAAACCAGATCACACACCACAGTATGAGTACAAGGTAATGCTTAGTCATTCACTGGATGGGAGCATGGAGATTAGGCAAGTTAGGTTCACTCAAATGCATAGCATGGGCTAACAGTAACGGAGGTGCATGATCAGGTAGGACACAAAAAGAGGAGGAATCTGCCCAAAGGCTTACAATCTAGAGGAAGAGGTAGGGACACGAGAGGTAGGGGACCAGACCAAACATGCTCTAGACTACAGCATAAAGTGTTATCTCCAATAAAGAAAGTGCCACTGTTATGCTTTATTCCAGCATACAGCATCGAATGTACATACATGAATAGCGGTGATATTTACCAAGCAAAGTCCTAAACAAAGTGTGACAATGAACAGTAAAATACTGTACCAAGTATGTTGGTGGCTCTGGGAGAGGCGTGGCAGTGGGCAGCTAAGGGTGCCCGGCCCGACGACCCCCAATGTACCCATCTATGGTAGTCCTCGACTTTGAGGGTCACATGACCCTCCTTCTGAACACATTGTGCTGCTCCACCCTTGTGGTTAAGTAGTGGTATCACTTATGATATTTGGGCTATATCCCTGGTAATGAGGCTGGTGGCATAGTGGTCATTTGTCTAGAAATGTTCCTGCTATTACAGAGGTATGTAAAAAGAAAAAAACAAACAACAGTACTTATTTGGAGTGAAATTGTCCATCTTTGCATTATCTAACTATGCCTACATTGTTTTACTTATGTTCAATTACTAATATAGGTAGTTTTCCATTATTTTGAATGCCTAAACTTTACCCAGTACATACGTAAAGAAATCATGTAAATCATGTCTTTTCTGGCTCGGTCGCTGGCTTTGCAGCTTGACTCAGAGGGAATACACCACAAAACGCTGTCTTAGCAAGAACTTCTGATCTGGCTCCATTTCAACGTTTCTTTGAAACTTAAAATTACTGACTTAAACATTTATATTAACTTGTCCTCATTAACTTACTAATTAGCAAGATCTCATTTGATCATGTAGTTCATTAGGAATAGCAGCTGGAGCATTGCTTTAGTCTGGCACATCAAACACTAAGATAAAAGCAATAATCAATATCAATAAATGTTGCCTGTTCTTTGGATATTGTAGCTGCCCAATTAAAAAAGCTAAGTGAATGGGCAGAAATGTATGGGTTTTTTTCTGCAAGTTCACCTATACATATCCTAAAACATTTCAGAGAGAGAAACCCCATTCCTCATCCACACTTTCACTATATAGTATTACCGGTATATAGTCTTCCTACACACCTGCCGCTTGTTCTCCATAAGCCGTATCAACTGTGCATGTCTGCAGTGAGTGAGCTGGAGAAGAACCATAGAAAAATAACAGGTCTGCAGGAACCTTGGAATGACTTTGGAAAGGGATGCCATCACTGAACAAATATTTACTAGCAGCTCTATAAATGCTCAAAAAAGCTTACACAGAACTGTTGTTCCCTTCCAAATAGCACATATTTATTTTAAAATATCCAGAGGAGCATCTGAACATGGGCCGCAAACTGGCATAGTGGATAGCTCTATTGCCTTGTAGTCCCCAGTTAAAATATATGCCAGGAGTTTGCATGTTTTCTTGTGTTTTTGTGGGTTTCGTCTGGGTACTCTGGTTTTCTGCCACATCCCCAAAAAACATACTGGTAAGTTAGTTTGCTTTTCCTTCTTCTATGTAGGATTGGGGCTGTTCATACACATGTTTAACTTATCATTTTACTTAGTGGTACCCTTTAAACATTTTCCTGCCACAGTTTAGAGTCTCAGAGACTTCCCTAAAAGATGAAGGCAGAGAGCTAGTGGCTGTAGGGGGAGCACAGGAGTGACTTTGACATGGCAAGAGGTAAGCCAAGCACTACTGCTGGATTGATCTGTGGGTCTGTGGATGAGCAGAAGAAAGCCAGGGATCCAAAGGATGGGGGCCCTGGTAGAGGAGGTAAGGAAGTCCCTGGGACCCGTTCCCCACAAGGCTGCTTTCCTACAGTTATGCCACTGCTATAAAAAAAACTCAAAAAATATTCCCCAGTGTCTCCATGATATACTCCCATGTCTCAGAGGCTCCCGTCTCCATAGATAGTGTGAATGACCACAGACTAAAATATATTGGGCCCTTACTCACAGCATGACCAAGGACATTGCTGGACAAAAACTTTGCTCCAGAGTTCTACCTACTATTTGCCTCCAGCACCTGTATGAAACAATTCAAAGATCTCTTTTCAACGTACGATAAATGTGTCAGGTACCATAATATCTAAACATGGTAAGAGACTCTCTATCAATGGGATAACAGATTGGTTAACAATAATTGAATAAATCTCCAAAATTAGGGAGTGTTTAGCTACAGCTCAAGACAAGTTTGAGGCCCCTTTTACACTTGCATGTTAAACCAGCTTTGCATTACCCTATTTTATCGCAAGGGGCTGCATAAGCAATGAAAGTCTATTGAAACTTTACACCTATTGCGGTCCATTGCGGTGCACCAAAAGTATCCAATCCGATTCAAGGGCTGTAGTGCGTTACTGCAAGCACCACACTTAACGCATGGTGCCTGGGGTAATGGAAGTCTATGGGCAATGCAGTAAGTGTAAATGCCGGAGCGTGGTGCTGCACACATGTGCAGACCAACGGGCATCCCAGTGATGTACTTCCTGCCCAGTGTAGTGCTATGCATTAGTGTTGGGTGAACACCTAGATGTTCGGGTTCGCGAACGTTCGCCGAACATCGCCGCGATGTTCGGGTGTTCGACCCGAACTCCGAACATAATGGAAGTCAATGGGGACCCGAACTTTTGTGCTTTGTAAAGCTTCCTTACATGCTACATACCCCAAATTTACAGGGTATGTGCACCTTGGGAGTGGGTACAAGAGGGGAAAAAATTAGCAAAAAGAGCTTATAGTTTTTGAGAAAAGAGTCCCTACAATGCTAGAAAATGTGGTACTGCTGAGCCATTGCCCTTTGAAAAGATGTGAGATTTTGGAAAGTGAAATAGGGAGGCAATGAAAGCCTATGGGGGATTTTACCAATTTTGCACCCCTGTAACTCTGGTTTGCAGAGATGTAGAGACCCCATCTTTGGAATCCAAGTCTAACAATATGTCTTCTACCTGCATGAGACATTTCGTGAAATTCAGACGTTGCTAACGGCCATGGCTGAGATTTATGTACGTCAGCATCACTACCATTGAAATTGCCCAAATAAACAGGTTTTTGTGACCCTAGGCTATGACCTCTTTGGCCTAGGGGCCCGAAACTCACCAGTTATGATCCCCCTAACAGTTCCTACAATGCTAGAAAATTTGCCACTGCTGAGCAATTGCCCTTTGAAAAGATGTGAGATTTTGGAACTGTAAATAGGAGGCCCAATGAAAGCCTATGGGGGATTTTACCAAATTTGGAGCCCTGTAACTCTGGTTTGCAGAGATGTAGGGAACCCATCTTTGGAGCCCAAGTCTAACAATATGTCTTCTACCTGCATGAGACATTTCGTGAGATTCAGACGTTGCTAACGGCCATCGCTGCGATTTATGTACGTCAGACTCGCCACCATTGAAATTGCCCAAATAAACAGGTTTTTGTGACCCTAGGCTATGACCTCTTCGGCCTAGGGGCCCGAAACTCACCAATCATGTTCCCCCTAAGGGTCCCTACAATGCTAGAAAATTTGCCACTGCTGAGCAATTGCCCTTTGAAAAGATGTGAGATTTTGGAAAGTGAAATAGGGAGGCAATGAAAGCCTATGGGGGATTTTACCAATTTTGGACCCCTGTAACTCTGGTTTGCAGAGATGTAGGGACCCCATCTTTGGAATCCAAGTCTAACAATATGTCTTCTACCTGCATGAGACATTTCGTGAAATTCAGACGTTGCTAACGGCCATGGCTGAGATTTATGTACGTCAGCATCACTACCATTGAAATTGCCCAAATAAACAGGTTTTTGTGACCCTAGGCTATGACCTCTTCGGCCTAGGACTGCATTGAACGCGACCCACGCATTGTGTGCATTCTGGACAACACCAATTACTGGGTTTATACCCTTCTGGATCCACGGTACAAACACAATGTTCCAAAACTGCTTGAAGAAAGAGTCAGACAGGTCAAAATGGAAGAATACCAGCAGGCCCTTGTGGAGACTTTAGAGAGGAGATTGACATCCTCCCCCTCCTCTAGCCAGTTGTACGCCGACAGACTGACTTCCGCAAACCCAGGACGACCAGGAGGGCAGCAAACAACACAAGCCGCAGCTAGTGCCCAAAAGGGAATGGTATCGGCAGTGTCCTTGGAGTGGGAAAATTTTCTGACACCCGTGCAGCAGCACACAGAACAGCAAGCGTGCAGATCCACCTCCAACACCGATCGCCTGGAGAAGATGGTAAAGGACTACATGTCAGATGGCATAGCTGTGTTGAACAATCCATCTGCACCCTTCAACTATTGGGTATCGAAGCTAGACACCTGGCACAAACTGGCAATGTACGCAATAGAGGTGCTGGCTTGCCCGGCAGCCAGCGTTATGTCGGAACGCTGTTTCAGTGCTGCCGGAGGCATCGTCACAGATCGGCGTATCCGTCTCTCCACAGAAAATGCAGACCGTCTGACTCAAATTAAAATGAATCAATCCTGGATTGGAAACGACTACGCAACACTCCCGGACCCTAACCAAGTAACATGAACAATGAACATCTGTGATGGGTTAGCGTTTCCGGTCCCTGTTTATTGAACCTCTCATCTGTATTACATTTATGACTGCATGGCGACAAAATGCAAATTGCTATCCGCACGCTTCTTGTCCTCATGCAAGGCCTGGGTTGTTGTGTCTCAAAGCGTGGCCTTCTCCTCCTGCGCCACCCCCCTCCTGTTCCATCACGTGTGCTGCTGCTGGGTTAGCGTTACCGGTCCCTTTTCCTGGAACCTCTTATATGTATTACATTTATGACTGCATGCCGACAAAAAGCATGTTACCTGTGCAAAGAAAACAGACATTTCCCGCATTTAAAACACAGTTTTCCCTTTGAAACTTTAAAATCGATTTTCTCAAAAACTATAAGCTCTTTTTGCAAAGGAGGCTTTACAAAGCACGAAAGTTCGGGTCCCCATTGACTTCCATTATGTTCGGAGTTCGGCTCGAACACCCGAACATCGCGGCCATGTTCGGCCCGAACCCGAACATCTAGATGTTCGCCCAACACTACACGTGACCCGTTCGGCCAATCACAGCGCTAGTCGAACGTTCGGGTAACGTTCGGCCATGCGCTCTTAGTTCGGCCATATGGCCGAACAGTTTGGCCGAACACCATCAGGTGTTCGGCCGAACTCGAACATCACCCGAACAGGGTGATGTTCTGCAGAACCCGAACAGTGGCGAACACTGTTCGCCCAACACTACTATGCATATGACCATGTCAGCGCACTCTGCCGCAGGGTCATATGATTTTCATTTTTTGTATTGTGGTGGGATGCAGAAGGAGTTTAAAGACACACAGGGGTACAAATTTCTGACCACCAGATATGAATGATTAACTTGACTGTTGTCAGAATGCACAATGCTCAGCAGGAGCTCAAGCCTCTATGTAAACATTAAACTCAATTCTTTATTATACATCACAATATGAACTGTTATCCGGACTGACAGGCTTACTTTGAAGTCTGCTAGACTTACATTCCACAGACTTCTGGCTTAAAAACTTTACATCATTTAGATTTTGTAACTCTGAGTGTTGTGTCATTGAGCCATACACAAAGTGCTTTAATATGTGTAAGTACAGCTATACATTATATTTTTGTTTTGCTAACACTGTATATAATAAAGGAAGTACAGACACCACCTGTGACACAGGTATCAGTTTACTGCGCAGTTGCTGCATGTAATATACATTTTACCGGTCTAGAGAAAAACATTAGAAATCACTAATATACATTGACATATAGACAAAGTACAAATACACATACTGTATAATGAGTACATTCTAAATGTGTGATAAAGGTGCGTGAGGTATTGGTCTGTGGTAGGCTTCTTACAAAAGCATTTCAATTTGACATAACTGGACCATTTTGAAAGGATGCAGAGCTTGACTTTATAGCTGTTCTTCAGTGTTTAGTCTGATTGCTTATTTACCATCCCTGACACTTGCCTGCTTTGCAGAGTATAATAAACCTTGAGCACAGTAACACTTTGACTCACAGGACACGGCCATAGTTCTGGCTTACGCAGTCCACTCGCGTATGTGAGCATGTGAGCATGAGGCGAGGTCACAATTGCTAATTTCGAATTTAAAAGTCAAGGAGCAGCAGGGAGCATTTAACATGTTTTGGTCTGCAACTTATTCTACTCTTGTTCCATTTTATGCATTATTTCAGGGTTTTTTTTCCCATTATTAACATTCAATATATATGGAGGAGACACAATAATAATCCTATATAATAAAACCCCTGTGTCCCTGCATCCTCCTGTGTCCCTGCTTCCAGACCTGACAGTTTGCTGTCTGTGAACCTTGTTGCATTGTGGGAAATAACAGCTTTTTCCAACTGCCAAGCAAGCAACATCGCCCTCTGTGCATAGACTTCGGACAGCAGTGGGGGACGGACGAGCGGGACATGTCTGTGCACAAATTGCATCACGAATTGGCCATTGCCTAGCGCCCTTTTTTTCTCCTGTTGGACTCAAAGCGCTTGCAAGGCAGTCACTAGAATAAATATTGGACCAATCATAATGATGTTAATTATTTACCAACCATGGTAATTCTGCCTGCATGGAGTTATAGCCTAATACTCCCCAGTTACCGCCGCCACCTTATAATGTAGGCAGATTAACATCTTAGTGCAGAGGGAGGAGACAGCATTCTAGATAATACCAGTTTTATGCAAATGCTCAACGAGTGAGTGTAAGTAAACAATGGTGGGAGCTTTTGGTGGGACTGATTATTGCACAAAAATCTTTTTTGAACAGTGAGTGACCAGCATATGTTAATTAAAGGCCCCTGGAAATGTGGGCGCGTAGTAAGGCCAATAGTAAAATATCAGTATTAAATACCTAAGCCTACTCTCACACAGAACCCTCCCCCAACGCCTAACCCTTAAACCTCCCTACCCCCTTCACAAACTACCTACTTAATGGCTAAAACTAACCCCCCCCCCCCCTTCCACACACACACACACACACACACACGCACCTTACCTGCATAATGCCTAAAACGAACTCCCCCACCGCACACACTACCTGTCTGATGCCTAAACACCCCCCGCACACACACTACCTGCCTAACTGTGGCGTAGCTATGGAACTATGGGCCACCAGGGCGAGTTTTACATGCCCCCCCCCCCCTTCCCGAGCACTCTATGGGCCTGATTCACAAAGCGGTGCTAACAGTTAGCACGCTGGTGAAAAGCCCTTTATCATGCCTAAACTCAGTTTAGGCATGATACGTTTAGGTGTGATAAGTTTAGGTGTGATAAGTTTAGGCATGATAAGTTTAGGCATAAGTTTAGGTGTGATAAGTTTAGGCATGATAAGTTTAAGCGCCAACTGCGTTAGCACCGCAGTGCACAGCTGATCAAAAGTTTTATGCTAGCAAAGTCTGGTGCACTTCGTATAAAGTTTAATGGCGCTGCTTTGCGTGCGGGACTTTGCAAGCGATCTAAACTTATCTAAACTTATCATGCCTAAACTTATCACACATAAACTTATCATGCCTAAACTTATCACACCTAAACTGGCTTTTCACCAGTGTGGTGCAATGGTTATCATGCCTAAAGTCTCTAACTGGGTTAGCACTGCTTTGTGAATCGAGCCCTATATGTAACACTTGATACGGTGCAACAAAACCTGCCAAGGTCATCCACAGTATTAGAGGTGCAAGAAGGGGATGGGGAACAGTTAGTTAATGAGTACTACTATTCAAAGCATCTATAGAAGTTATTACCACCACAGGAATAATAAACAGCTAATACTTTGGTTGAGGAAGAGCCGCATGGGACCCCTCTGGCCCAAGGGCCCCGATGTGGTTGCTACCTCTGCAACCCCTATTGCTACACTACTGTTGCCTAATGCCCAAACCTTAACACCCCCCACCCCCACACACTACCTGCCTAATGCCTAAATTCCCCAATCCCCCCCCCCCCCTGCACACACTAGCTAACTACCCCCTACATCCCCCCCCCCCCCCGCACACACTAACCTAAACTCCCCTTGCACACACTATCTACCTGATGCCTAAAACTAAACTCCCCCCACCCCACACATTACCTACCTAACAGCAAACACCCCCCCCCCCCCACTAGCCACGGTGCGATGCGATGATCGCATTGCATCTGCAGGGGCAGAAAAAAAGTTAAATATCGGGCTCCGCAAAATATCGGCATTTGGTCACATGCAGTGCCCGATAAATAATGGGCGCTTCTACTGGGTGCCCAAATTTCCGCTCCGGCGCTCAAATACCAATATTTTCTATTGGCGCCCAATTAGTCCACTTGCTGCATGCACCCATTTTTCCTGCTTCCGAGTGACCAACAGATGACCCCATCTGCAATAGAGCCCAAGTGGAGATATGTAATCTGTCTCTGCTGCCCTTATTCAATTCACTTTTTCTCTTAAGTTTTGTCCTCGGTGATATTTTCACACCTTATCAATAAAATGCATTTTAAGCCCCCAAGAGGCAAGTAAATTCTAAGACAATACTTTTCACCTACTGCTGAAAAGTGCTGAAAAGTTATTTTAAACATTCAATGAAAAATTATCTCCTAGGAGAAAATTTAGGAGAAAAGGTGAATAAGGGCCACTATGTCTGAATAGTGTTTGCGGAAAGGCAATAAAGGTTTGAGAGTACATTTTCAGAGACTCCCATCCCCTTTAAAACATTAAGAGACTGTGTTTTGTTGTTTTTTTCTCTCTCCTGGTGCAACCACTACTACTTCACTTCCATGACTGCCATGTTAGCAATTTCAGAGTTATACTTGGCCACACTTGTTAAAATGATTCAACTAAAGGAAACTTTACCTTCCATGAAATAATTATTGATGAGATATTGATATTCCTAAATAAATTGCTCACATCTGCCATCTTGAGAGCAGTTATATTGTCTTTTATCTTGGGGCCTGAGCTAGAATCTACTTTCTTCTGATAAGCATCAGGTATGTGTTTATACTCCTTCCAGATCCCTTTAGATATCTAGTTTATGTAATAACTTATGATATTACTCTTGAACCATGTTTCTGTGAGGCATACCTCAAGTTTCACTACAAAGTTTCAGTTGGAAGCTTCAAGGCCTATGGGGCCTATAGGCCTGCTCTAATGGTATGAACAGTTCACAATTACAGTCACAACCACAACAGGAACACAACCCCTCAAGCAACAGTTTGGGGCCAAGTTCTGTAGATGAGTTGCTAGTCTACAGGCTAGTGACACATTCTGTTGCTATAAAGGAGGCAGGAGGCTGAAGCACATGACAAAGTGGACCAAAACCTAGGAGAACAATGCTAACATTGGTCCTTATGTATTCCTGAGATGACAGCAGCACTGTGCATCAATTTTATATATTTAAAGCGGAATATAACCCACATTTTTTTTACTAGACCAGCAAGTATCAAGTGAGAATGTGACACATTCTCTGACTCTGGAGAAGCTGCTCAACACAGTCAGAGTCAAAGCATGTCTGCCTGAATGAATTAATGACTAAAACCAGTTATTAATAAAATGCAAAGTCAGCTCACAAAGCAAAAAACTGTACTTTTGGGAACCTATAACTTCTAAATGCATAATAATACACACAAATGCAATTATGATAACCGTATGGCATATAAAAAGTAGGAAAACATGTTTTTAATTAATATTATGTCAGGGTTTTAAACCGCTTTAACTGAAATGGCAATAAATATCTTGCAAAATAGCTTTTTTCACCCAAATTATTCTTAACAACATGCATAGAGGATCCGCAGAAATAGAGAGCAGTTCATTTCCACTTCATTAATTAGTTAGCTAGTTGAAAAGTTGAGTGACCTGATAACTCTCTGAAATCCTAAAGAGGATTTATACATTAACTATACACTTGGTGGGAGGTATGGGTGAAAAATTCAGATGTTTCTGTAGCTTTTTACTCTTGATGTAGACAAAGGAACATTTTGTACCAAGCCAGCTTCATGGTTGTGTAGGAATGTGTTTTTGTGTGTGTGTCTGGCAGTATTGGCTGCCTTTCTTAATCATTAAACTCCTTTACAGCACTGAAATGTTCCCTATTGTCAAGACAATTGCAGTAAGGCCATCACATTCAACACATAGGGAGGGTTTATGGCAGCAGTAAAATGACAATGACATGACAAGTGTTACAAAGACACAACAGAAAGTTCTGGTCTGTTTGTTTGACTTTTATCCTCTTTGCTATTCCTACAAGCTCCATTACAATAGATAACACTAGTTATATGCAATTACTTTACCACCTTTGGTTTCATGTATTCCCTTATTGTCCGGTTTAATTTTACTGTTCTATCAAGGTGATTTTACAGGGCAATGGGTTAAAATATTCTCCACTGGCTAATGGGTTTTCTACAACTCTGTAACTATTATCAAGCCATCTGTGTTTTAAATCTAAAATAAAAGAAAACAAACCAGGTTGTTTATTGCTGCAAATACTAATTATTCTCCTGTATGCCCCGTCCAAAGCTTGGCACAGATATCTGTAGAATGGGAAGATGTTTAAAAACACTGAGATTCTAAATTCCATCACTTTGGGATGATGGTCCTTAAAGAGGAGCTGTTAGGTATAAGGTCTCAGAGAAAATAAACACATATATCAGTAGCTAAAGATTGGCTGTACTTACATTACATATGCATTTCACTGTCCACGTTTGGATTTCACAGAATTTGTATATAGTATATGCAGAGATAGATGCTCCTGACAGCTCATGGCAGGCTCCATGTTTTTCTGTCAAATGTGTCGTCATGTCCTGCCTGCTTCCTGATCACAGATAAGCTCCTACTTGAACAACACAGTGTGCAGTGAATATTAATGAGCCATGTGGCTAGGAACAATAGCTGACTCCTGCAGAGTACTCTGCCCCGAGATTTATCAGTGCTACACGCTGGACTGATTACAAGCTTCTGTAACGTCTCATTAGCAGCCGAGGGGAGGGCCCCAGAATGCTTTGCAGTTTAGTATGCGGCTTGCGTCCTTATGGGTCTATAACAGACTTGCTGATAAGCACACATCAAAGGTAACTGAGATTTTTATCTTCACTAATGGCTTTTGGGCTTCCTTCTAAACTGTTTAACACAGGAGAATAGAGGTTTAAATTAGCTTCTGCAGCCTGACAGTTACTCTTTAAGCAGCTGCCCTGGCCAGCTACAATGTATACTGTTAGTAACACCCATAACTGTTCCATTGCTTGCTGAATTCAGGGCTTTTAGTGACATATTTGGTAAAAATACTTAGACATAACCAGGGGCGGACTGACAACTCATGGGGCCCTCGGACAATAGGAGATTATGGGGCCCCGTACACCCGCTTGCATGGCGGAGGCATAGGTGCCTCCAATATAGGTAGCCAGTACAGTTGCTCCCAGTATAGGTTAGATAGGTAGGTGCCCCCAGTATAGGTTAGATAGGTAGGTGCCCGCAGTATAAGTTAGATAGGTAGGTTTCCCCAATATGGGTTAGAAAGGTAGGTTTCCCCAGTATAGGTTAGATAGGTAGGTGCCTCCAGTATAGATTAGATAGGTAGGTGCCCGCAGTATAAGTTAGATAGGTAGGTGCCCACAGTATAGGTTACATAGGTAGGTGCAGTGGTGTAGATAAGGAGCTGTGGGCCCCCTATGCAAGTTTTACATTGGGTCCCCCAAGCACTCTATATATAACAATTGATACGGCGCACCAAAGCCTGTCAATGGCAACTACAGTGTCAGAGGTGCAAGAAAGGTATGGGAAGCAGTTTCTTAATGATTACGACTATTCAAAGTATCTATAGAAGTGATTATTATGAGCACAGGTTAGATAGGTAGGTTCCCCCAGTATAGGTTAGATAGGTACGTGCCTCCAATATAGGTTAGATAGGTAGGTGCCCGCAGTACAGGTTAGATAGGTAGGTTCCCCCAGTATAGGTTAGATAGATAGGTACCTCCAGTATAGGTTAGATAGGTAGGTACCTCCAGTATAGGTTAGATAGGTAGGTGCACGCAGTATAGGTTAGCTAGGTAGGTGCCCTGCAGCGGCGGGGGGAACGAGCATAGTAGTTACAATTCACCTTCTGCCACTGATCCCCTGCAGCCTCCATCTCCTTCCTCTTCCGGCATGTGTTGCATTGGTAACAGCGCCACCTGTGATGACATGCGGTCACGTCATCATGGGAGGTGCTGTTACCAACGCGATGGATGCCTGGAAGAGAGGAAGGAGAAAGTGGCTGCAGGGGATCGGCGGCGGAAGGTGAGTTGTAAGTACTATGCCCACCCCCACCCCCCCGCCTGCCGCTGTGCCCCCCTTCCTGCCTCTCAATTGCGCCAGGGGCAGGCCCCCTACTGACCCCGGGCCCTCGGTCCATGCTCAAGTGCCCTAATGGGCAGTCTGCCCCTGGACACAACTACAGTAAACAAATGCAATTGTTTCTGTACAAAAAGTAAATAAATGCCTTTTGTAAAAAAGTGGCTGCGCTCTGGTTGTATCTATGACATTTATCTGGTAATGAGGAATCACATTTCTGCCTTTTCACCAGTAATATAACTGCTAAAGAGAAATGTAAATGCTACTAGTTTATCTTTTGCTGCATTGCATACCTTGATGTAACTAGCCGTGACTGTATTCCAGCTCTCTTTGTTGAGTGAAGGAATATTAGCATGCCACAACTGATAATCTGTAAGTCCCCAAACATACAAGCTTTCTGGATGCAGATACAGTCTGAAATAAGTTATATTTAATGTTTGGAATTGTAGGTTTGGGATTGAAATTA
Organism: Hyperolius riggenbachi; assembly: GCF_040937935.1. Taxonomy (NCBI): domain Eukaryota; kingdom Metazoa; phylum Chordata; class Amphibia; order Anura; family Hyperoliidae; genus Hyperolius; species Hyperolius riggenbachi. The sequence continues at coordinate 310,111,157 of NC_090649.1, forward strand.
GAATCCTTACCATTAGGTCTTGTGGACAACGTACATTAAAAATGGCCATGGCCAAATTGTGGCGTAGGGTGAAGCTGAAAGATAGCTCACCCTGCTGCAGACAAACTCCTGGGTGAAGTTCATGTTGTTCTCATTACGGCTTATGGCGGTACCCAAATGAGCGGCGACAAAATAAGCTGATTAGTTCCGGACCTTCTCAATCTGCTAGAGATGCACAAAGCAGGGGCATAACTAGAATGTATGGGGCCGTCATCAGGCCTGGATTTGTGGCAAGGCCATATATACCTGGGCAGAGGGCAGCAAGATAGAAGAGGGCGTCGGCATTCAGGCAGATAATAGCCAGATATGCTAGCTGCCAACAGCACTAAGACCCGGCCCATAGCAACCCTGCTCTTTGTGCACATCACGGCTGGCGGCTACAGACTTAAGCATTGCAGAGTTGCATGCAGAGGAACAGCAGCTGTCAGTCAATCACCTCTCCACTTGCCTCCAGCACAGAAGCTTCCTTGTCCCCTCCATTTCTGTCACCGCTGTATATATGTCTCTCCAGTCAGCATTTCCTATCATGTGACACGCCAGTAACTTGCGAACTGATAAGGCTTTTTGTGAACGATCCACTCAGTGGATCATTCAGAAACAGTTTTATCAGTCCGCCGACAGCGCGTACACACACACTACTGTCTGCTAAAAGACCGCCCAGCGGGAGGGTCTGGCGGACCCGTCGTTGTTGCTGGTAGTGCATGTGTATGCACCTTTACCTACCAATATGCATGTGTTAGGCAATGGCTAGCTCATGATGCTACTAATTATTGTAGCTGGATGATCAGACTCAAGATGTTAGTAAACTTAAGCGAAAGAGAGGCTTGATTTGAAATGGAAGCTTAACACCAAAAAAAGCAGTAGCCAGTAGCCACTAGCTAACCAAAATTGTGGAATTTGTACATGGGCACTTTAACAGCATGGTGCACAATCTAACAAAATCTGCATTTACTGAAGATTTTGCAGCAGCTCCTAGCAGTAAAGCAGTATTCATTACTCTTTCAAGCAGCACTGAAGCAGTATACATGATGAAGATAAAACTCGGCCAAGAATCCAGCATGTGTACGGAAACCCCAATGCCCCCGACCGCTCGGCCAGCAGTCCATCCTGGTGGATCACTTCGCCGAGCGATGGCCAATATCTTCCTCCCTTATCCTGCCTGCTGGACGACATTACTCCCCACACAGCTCCTCCCACCTGCATAGAACAGAACATCTTGCTTGTTTGCAAGCAGCGACACATCTGCACAGCCTTGCAATGTCGCCTGAGGAATCGGGTCCCTAATTGGGTGACATTGATTTTGTGTGTGCAGGCCTTTAATGTCTTGATCAGGTGTTCTGTGCAGCATTCAGAAATGGCAACTTTCATTGCTAATTTGCTGATTCTTAGGGTAACATTAAATCTACAAGCATCTGGCCAGCGTGGCTACTCAAAAAAGGTAGGTGGTAAATGGGAGGGCAGAATTTCCAATAGCAGATGGTGGGGCAATGACAATGTATAGCTATTATTTTAATGGGCTCCTGGATTTTCCTGAGCAGTACCTTATGTTTTCTTGAGACATGCTACGGCCTGGAAACTGTCCAGGTGCATGGGAGAATCTTTCATTGTGAGAAGCAGGGCTGTGAGGCTTTCCCTATTGGCTGTCTGGCTCTCCCTATCGGCTGTCTGTCAAAGTTACCACATGGAGAGAGCATTGAGAGAGTGAGTTATCGACTGGCAAGAGCTGAAGAAAAATATTGAACACTTTTGCCCAATTTACCGAATGCGTAAATCTTTGTGAATTGCAATTTCTTGACATTTCTTGAGGCATTTACAACTGAGTCAGTAATTTACCTCACTAGCTGGTAAATTCAATTTTCTGTGTGGTAATACGTTTAGTGAATTGGAATTTGGGAAGGTGATTGGTAAAATCAGCTGTTTTTTAGCATTACTGAATTTGGTAATACTTAGTGAATTGAGGCCAATGTGAGTTTATTTTCTATTGTACATACTTCCTCAAGTGTATCTAGATCAGTTCCCAAGCCTGGAGCACATGCTGCAAACAGAATTATGGAGCATCACAATTAGTAATTACACAAGCTATAAATATTAACAAGTAAACGTTACGAGACGACTCATATGTGATATGTGTATTCATTTTCAAGTATCTTCTGATTTTCATGCTTAGTACAGTGAACCGTCAATCAAGTAGTTTCGCTCTAGGCACTGTGGGCCAGACAGTGATTCATTCTTGGTTTATAGCCCCTTACTAGGTGTTAATCTATTGCATTAAGGAAGGTAACATTATGGATCCCCACCTCCAGATCATTACTAATGAACTCTAACAGGATTGCTCCTGAAGGCATCTATTGAGTGGCAGTTTAACTCATTAACACCTACTTGCTGATGTTAGTCCTGCAAATACAACATACTGGTAATTGAATTGTCAATACAGGTAGAGATCAGGCTGTTTGAATCCGAAGACATAACAACAAAAGTTGTTTAGGTGATACCTTTAATGACTAACTGTAACCATATGGTTCTGATCCAGTTCTGAAACATGCCTGAAGAAGAAACATAAAGTTTTGAAAGCTTGCAAAGAAATCTTGTACAGTTAGTCATTAAAGGTATCACCTAAACAACTTTTATCGTTATGTCTTCGGATTCTCTCCATGACTAATAACGGACCACACGCAACAGGCTGTTTGAGACCTCCTATTGTCAGCAGTGGTTTTTACCTCAAGTACTCTTTAAACTTATTTTGAGTATTTCCTTGCTTGTTTATTATTGATAAGGTGTGAAAATTTTCCCTAGGAGAAAACTCCAGAGGAAAGTTAATTGAATAGGGGCCCAAAAGTCAGGAGCACTGTCAACTGTTCATAAAGTACTGCAGAAGAAAAAAAAAAAGAGACTTTGGTTTCTAACCAAATAAGTACAATTGTTTATGGTTGTCTCAGGTGGAAACAGGAAAGTTGGGCACCCGTGATCGGCGGACGTTTGGATGCCACCATAAGCTCTGGGATATGTGGGGAAATTTTGGCGGGTGGGGGCGTTCAGACACCGGGGGCTGGCACAAAAGCCATTTTGCATACTCGCAATGCTTGTTCATAACTCCAGCATGTGAGCAAGCATTGGGAGGAAGTGAAACGGATGTGGCTCAATGGCCACACCCCCACACCACACACTAGACTGTGTTACACTGCATCAATTGTTTATGTATTTACTGGATCCGTGAATAAACCACTTGCATCTGGACAGTGACAATACCATTAATAGAATGAATTGTTGAAAACAGAATTTTCAGTCTACACATATTTGATGATTATTTTCTCACCAGAGTTTAAACATTTTATTTTAAAGGACACCTAAAATGAGAGTTATGTGGAGGCTGCCATATTTACTTCCTTTTCAACAATATTAGTTGCCTGGCATCCTGCTAATCTGGCTTCTGTAGCGTCTAATCACACAGCTGAAACAAGCACACAGCTAATCCAGTCAGATCTGCATGCGTGTTCATGGTCTATGGATAAAAAAGTGTCAGAGGCGAGGATCACTAGAACAGCCAGGCAATTTGCAATTTGTTTGAAAGGAAATAAAAATGGCAGCCTTCATATCCTTTTTAGGTCACATGTCCTTTAATGGAATTTTTGAATATTATATTCTGTGCAAATGTCAACTAGTAATGATTTCAGTTTAACATAAAAAAAATTGTGCACATATCATGAGAAATAGGATTTCGAAAACACTATGTGTAAATTCTATTGATCTTCTGCATTTAAAATGTAAATAGTTTGAGGGCTGTTTAGCAAAGTTTTAAGTTTGCAATTTGTGTTTTATGGATCTATGTGAAAATGCAAAAGAAAACCCCTGATAAGGGATTGACTGCAGAAGTAGTTATTTTTTTCTGCCATAGCAAACTGTGAAGTTCTGTCTACAGCACTATGTTGTACAAAGAGATTTGTAGCCATTACAAGTCTCTAGATGCATTTGCTGCTCTTCGAATGAAGTTGCTAACAATAATATTATGCTAGCAAAAACTTCTAGCTTGCTGCGAATCTCATGACATATCCTTTAAAATGAAATGGTTACTTGCGCACCTATTAATTCTTAGTCCAAAATGCAATATACACTCTCTCTAGTTGAGGTTATCGAATGAACAACAATAGTTTCAGTGGCATTTTAAATATCATGTCACTTGCTCTTAATTATTTTTTACTTGTAGTTTGAAATGCAGATGTGTATTTTTTTATGATGTATTTTCTTCAGTTATGCAAATGACATTGCAGTAAAGTAGGGAGACACCGCTGCACGCACGGTTTTATGGTGCATTGTTGGAGAATTTGATAACATTTAAACCATCCTCTTTTATTTTACAGAAATGTCAGTCTTCTCCAACCCTAAAGTCATAATAATATTATCGGTGTCAGTTTGTAAAAGGAAGTGACTAAATACATAGGATCTGAATACGCGATAGGACTGTTTGTTAATTAGCACTGAGTGTTGACACATCTGGCAATGTGTTTGCTGTGTGTGTATATGTGAAGCATATGCAGATGGCTTGATTCTGAGGTACAATCATTTTATTCAGAATGCTGATCTATCCATATGTAGGCTGTCGTCAGGTCTTTTTTGTAACAAGAGTGTGAAAATCAGACATGATGTTTATAAAATGATAGCTTTACCCTTCAATGTGCCAAGAGTTTTTTTTTCTATCAAAGCATTTACAAATCTAAAATGAAAACAGATGAATGTAGAGTGCATAACCATGTCATTCTATAAAATAAGTGTGTAAATAAGTGATTATTATTATTATTATTGTTGTTGTTATTATTATGATTTAGGATTGGCAGTATGATTTTATTAACTGTAACTTAAAAATGTGCTATTTTGCGCAGATTTCATACTATCCTCTCCAACAAACCAAACAACAGCTTAATAATGTTATTACAATATATAGGTTGGTATAATGTAATAGCTTTGACAACCATTTATATCCTCATATTTATCCTGTGAGTACACACTAAAAATACTGTGAGATACAGAATTTTTCACATCTCTTTATTTAACTGTTTAACTCATTTACACAGTGATGACACTCTTCCGCGGTTCTTTACACATCTCCTTTAATTGTAGGAATTATGTTTCCTCCCCTCGGAAAAAACAGGGGTGTGCAACTTGTCATTCTTATTCAGTGTTTGTGGATTTTTTGCTTATTGATGCTGCATCTGTTTTGTCAGCGCACAGGGTAATGGAGAAAGTTAATTGTGTTGGTTGTAAGGCCACCTGTCACACACATGCCTCATTTCCATACTAATGGTCCAATGGTGGCAGGCTGTATAGTTAAGCCTCCCTCTCCCTCACTATATTTTCAACTGTAACAGCTCTTGTCTCCACGAAGATGCGGGCCAAATGCAGACATGCCGTTTCCATCTGACTCCGAAGTAAATGGGTTTAGCAGCATTCTCAATACACTGAAAACACTTCTTAGTGACTGCATTTCTGAAAAATAGCTTAACAGGATAGAGCCCGGAATGTGCTGTAAATATTTGTTAAAAACTGGGCTATGTTCCAAAAATGAAACTTTTTTTTTCATCTAGTCTCTAGGCTCTCAATGTATGGTAAATTAACACATATAATCTAGATTAAAATAGATTTAAAAAAGGATGGCAATTGAGAGGATGGCAATTTGCCATAGTGTTGAGTAATCTGTAGAGGCATAATTTAAGGAACACTTAATAAAAAAGAACTTGCATTTCATGTGCATGTATTAAGCATCGCCTTTAATGTAATGCTCGAATTCTCAGATAAAGGAAAAAGATGCAGGGCCTGATCCTATTCACTTTTTCTGCTAAGTTTTCTCCTAGGTGATATTTTCACGTTATAAATAAAATGCCTTTTAAGCCACCAGCAAGCAAGAAAATACTCAGATTAATTTTTATAGTGCTTTTTTGTCTACTTTTTGTGTACTTTTTACATTGCCAGTGCTAAAAAGTTATGTTAAACAGAAGAGGGAAATTTTCTCTTAAGAGAAAACTTAAGAGAAAAAAGTGAATTGGATTGGGCTTATTAAGTAAGGAAATTTAAACTACAGTATTTGGAATAGTTTCTTTTCACTGCCTTCAAAGCATGGGTTGTAACAAATTCAACTGTTCAAAAATGTACCAGTGAGATATTTAATAAAGAATAAATTCAGTTTTCAAGTTGATACTCATATGACTGTTTTCAGCCATTTATTTATTTTTGAATTCTGTTGTGCATGACTGGATGATAAGGTGAACATGGGTCTATGCCACTGCAATTCACAATTACGTACCCCACAGTTTAATCAATTATTCTAATTATACTTTTTCTGTAGAATCCATCTTAGTCCAGTTCCAAAAATGGAACGTATTTTAAACCCTGCTTCTAACATGTATGGAAGTTGGAAATCTGCACACATTTACTGATATATGTGATTTGTGTATGCTGGTCCAGCTCTGATTTACAGAGGTAACACATAGCATAGGAAGTCTGTACGCTATACTGTAAATATTCAGAAGCTGAGAGCAGTCTTATTCTCTCATCAGTGTCTCTCTTTCTCATCAGAAACTGTGGGCCACTTTAGTTCAGCAATTAGTAAATGTACCAGGTATGTGGTGCTGTATTACTAGATTACAAAATGCTGCGTCATATATTCTAGCACATTTTGCTAATGTATAGCTGATAATTTTAAACATCTCTTGGAATCAGAGATGTCTGGAAATCATAAATTATCCCTCAAAACTGTCCTAGATTAATTAAAAATGTATGTGTCTAAGTGGCAAGAGTTGGAAATCCTAACCTGGGTCTTATGAGTCCTTAGTGTGGTTTCTTAGAAAAGTCATTAGTTAGTTAGTGGTTTTATGGTTGCTGGTGGAAGTAAACACATGCAGTAAGAAATAATTCAAATATATGTGAGCTTTTTTGGATTTATCTGGATATAAAAAATACCCTTCTCAATACAGGTGTGTGTGTGCAGCTAGGGATGGATTTAGGCCAAGGCCACCTAGGCCATGGCCTAGGGCACCACAGGAGGAAGGGCACCAAAGCAGCAGGCTAAACTGGTGCAGCATTTGCAAGCTTGCAAATGCTGCAATGCAGGGCCAGGGAGATCAGGCGAGCGCCTGACCGCGGTACTCTCCCGCTAGCTGCCTGTGTAGCAGCCACCTTGCTCTCTGTGCACGTCTGCATTGTGGTCGGTGGCTATGGACTTCTTGGACAGCTTTGGAGACGGAGAGGAAGAGGAAGCTTCTGCACTGGAGACGAGCGGAGAAATGAGTGACACTGATGGTTGCTGCGGTGTCAAGGCGAGCTGGCTACCTATACTGAAAGGTGGAGGTGACAAAAGGGGAGACTAAGGGAGTCATCTGGCTACCTATACTGGAGGGACAAGGGGAGGAGTCATCTGGCTACATATACTGGAGGGAAGGGGGGAGGTAGGTCATCTGGCTACCTATACTGGAGGGAAAGGGGGGAACAGTTATCTGGCTACCTATAATGGAGGGGGGGGGGGGGTCATCAGGCTACCTATATTGGAGTGTTGGTCATCTCCCTACCTATACTGACGGGGGGCGGCTGGTGACAGTGGCCTAGGGCGGTAAAAGTACAAATCTGGCCCTGCGTGCATCTGCTGTCACAGAACAGCTACGACAATTAGTATCTTTCATATACCCTTGCTATAGTATGATATGACCCAGTTTAATAATATCAGTTTATTTTAATAATTCAAGGCCAGTTTTGCATGTATCCTTTGACAACGTCAGATAATTTCTGGCCTAAAGATGCCATAGGAGACCAGACCTTTCATATTGAGCTTTGAGGCAGGAGGGGGTTTCATCTCACAGTGATTGTTGTCATTTGACTCATTTCCATGCATTGGTGGTTATAACCAGAAAAGCAGGTAATGATTTTGTGTAGATTTGCCAAGCATATTGTAATAAAGTCATTGGCAGTCTATGTTTGGCTTGTAATACTGGAGTTGGACTACAGTTGCCAATAAAGTGTGCCTGATTGGTAAAAACCAGAAATAGCAGAAAGACACGGCCATTCACTTTGAGCTTCTCTATATGATCTAAAGTGCTAAGTAATGAAACCTTGGGTCCGATACAATTTTCTATTTCTTCAAAGTTTTCTTTTAGAAAGTAATTTTTAATCTTAAGTTTTAAAATAACTTTTGCACTCTGCAATTTAAAAAGTATCAAAAATTAGGTGAAAAAATACCATCAAAATTACTCCGAGTATTTTCTTGCTTGCTGCTGGTTTAAAAAGCATTTTATTAATAATGTGAAAATATCACCTAAGAGAAAACCTAGGAGAATTTTTTTTTCTAACAATAATGATTTTGTCATATACAGTATGACTATACAGTTTTTATTTCTGCAAGACAGATCCTGTTTGTTGATCTAAGCCCCCCAGCAATGATCGTCTGCTTCTATGAGAAGCAGCGCGATCATTGTGAAAAAAAAAACTCCCAGCCTCCCTGAACTTCCTGCAACCGTACTTCCTACGCAGGACGCATTCACAAAACTTTACTGTGGCCATCTTGTGGCCAAATAGTAAAACTACACCCAAAAGCATTTTTCATAATACATATACATAGTTTTACTTTATAAATTAACTCACTACCTCCCACACTCTCCCAATTTTTTTTTTTGTAATAAAAAAAATACATAAATAGTTACTTTAGGGACTGAATTCTTTAAATATTTATGTCAAGAGGGTATAAGACTGTTACTTTATAAACTATGGGCTTGTAATTAGGGATGAACGCAAAACTGAAAAAATGCACCTTTATTTCCAAATAAAATATTGGTGCCAAACATTGTGATAGGGACTTAATTTAAATGGTTTAATAACTGGGACAAATGGGCAAATAAATGTCATGGGTTTTAATTACAGTAGCATGCATTATTTAAAAACTATAATGGCCGAAAACTGAAAAATAATGATTTTTTCCCAATTTTTTTCCTATTTTCCCATTAAAATACATTTAGAATAAAATAATTCTTGGCATAATCTCCCACCTAAAAAAAGCCTAATTGGTGGCGAAAAAAACAAGATATAGTTCATTTCATTGCGATAAGTAATAATAAAGTTATAGACGAATGAATGGAAGGAGCGCTGAAAGGTGAAAATTGCTCTGGTGCTCAAGGGGTAAAACCCCTCAGTGGTCAAGTGGTTAAACATTTTATTTGGGTTTTTTTGGGAGGGTGGGATGTAAACAGTAATTTTTTTATGTCAATATGTGTTGTTTTTTATTTTTTTTTACATTTAGTTGTAGTTTTACTTTTTGGCCACAAGACGGTAGCCATGAGTTTGTTTACATGACGTCACTCTAAGCGTAATATATACGATTAGAGGGATGCATGGGGACGCAAGAGCCAGAAAAAGCAAAGCTTCCGAGAGAAGCTGTCGCTTTTTCTGCAGGGGAGAGGAATCAATCATCGGGCACCATGGTCAGATTGATTGATTCCTGGGCTAGCGATCCACGGCCGGGAGCACGCATGCACGCGTGATCGGCCGCGGGAGTGCGCATGGCCTCCTGGACGTAGCTGCTACGTCCAGGAGGCTGAAATGGTTAAGGTTACTTGATAGCCGAGCTTCACCACAATTATTTACACAGGGAGGACACAACTTTGTTAGCATAGTATATGAGATGGAAACCAGTCCCAGTTTTGGTAACACAAAGAAGTGATTTAGTCTTATTATGCTATACTCATGGTCTGGATTAAACATACATTTGTAAAATAATTTTATAAAAAAAACTATGAAGAATCAATATGTGAAATGTTAAAGAGTTCTAAGTTAAATGTAATCTAACCAAAATGCACTATAGAATCGTGGCCAGGGATGATGCATTGTGGTATAAACATCAGTGGCTTTTCTGGACTCAGCTTAGAGACTGAAGTTTTTTTAATATGTGTGCCATGAGGGTATATTACTGTTATTTTTGCAAATAAGGGCTTGTAATTAGCGATGGACGCAAAACTGAAAAAATACACCTTTATTCACAAATAAATATTGTGGCTATACATTGTACTAGGGACATATTTTAACCACTTTACCCCCGCGCGTACGTATTTCTCCGCCCCTTTTTCCATCCTTTAAAAACCAGGGACGGAGAAACACGTACTTTCCGCGTTCCCGACGCTGCCCGCGCTCCCGCTCGTAAACACGCCGCCCGCCGCTAGTAAACACGCCGCCGCCCGCTCGCCCAGAGATCAATGAACGGGAAAATCCATTCCCGTTCGTTGATCTAAGCCCCGCAATGATCAGCTGCTCTCCTATGGGCAGCGCGATCATTGTGAGAAAAAACTCACGTGTCCAGCCTCCTTATTCTTCCTCCAAGCTTCCGGAAGGAAGCTTGGAGGTCGCATTAAAACAAAAAGTTACTGTGGCCATCTTGTGGCCAAATAGTAAACTACACCCTACACATTTTTCACATACAAATAAATGACTTTTACACATAAAATTAACTCATTACCTCCCACACTCCCCATTTTATTTATTTTTTGTAATTAAAAAAAAATTAAAAAATTTACAATTAAAAAAAATACATAAATAGTTACCTTAGGGACTGAACTTTTTAAATATTTATGTCAAGAGGGTATAACACTGTTACTTTATAAACTATGGGCTTGTAATTAGGGATGGACGCAAAACTGAAAAAAATGCACCTTTATTTCCAAATAAAATATTGGCGCCAAACATTGTGATAGGGACATAATTTAAATGGTTTTATAACCGGGACAAAAGGGCAAATACGTTTCATGGGTTTTAATTACAGTAGCATGCATTATTTAAAAACTATAATGGCCGAAAACTGAAAAATAATTATTTTTTTCCCCACATTTTTCCTATTTTCCCATTAAAACACATTTAGAAAAAAATAATTCTTGGCATAATGTCCCACCTAAAGAAAGCCTAATTGGTGGCGAAAAAAACAAGATATAGTTCATTTCATTGCGATAAGTAATAAGAAAGTTATAGACGAATGAATGGAAGGAGCGCTGAAAGGTGAAAATTGCTCTGGTGGTCAGGGGGTAAAACCCCTCAGTGGTGAAGTGGTTAAATGTGATAATGATCGGGACAAATGGGAAAATAAAATGTGGTTTTATCCACAGTAGCATGTTTTATTTTAAAACTATAATGGACGAAAACTAAGAAATAATTAATGTTTTCCATTTTTTCATATTATTCCCGTTAACATGCAGTTAGAATAAAATAATTCATAGCAAAATAAACCACCTAAAGAAAGCGTAATTGGTGTTGAAAAAACTAAGATATATTTTGCTGTGATAAGTAGTGATAAAGTTATTGGCGAATTAAAGGGAGGAGCGCTGAAATGTGAAAATTGCTCTGGTCCATAAGTGGAAAACCCCCTTAGTGGTGAATTAGATAAAGGCTTAGTTCACATAGACAACAGAAGATGCATTGCCTGACAGCTGCTCCTAAAGTAATACTGGATGTTTGTGGGTGGCTGGTGATATTTGTAGATCATGGTGGTATGGTGCCTTAAATGCACTGTAACCATTCATGTTCATCTGAGTGGGCAGCAAACACCTGCCATGAGTTACATGCAAGCTTTGTCAACTAGGATATAACTGTGTGGTGTTAAAGGTGAGTTAAATGCTGGTATCCAAAGCATTTATGTACTCGCCTATTTATTTGCATTGCAGCGCAACTGAATGATGGTTGATTCATTGGATGAAGGGTGACAGAAAAGCCACTTAAGTTTATACACAATGCATCATCACTGGCCATGAGTCAATTCTATAGTGCATTTTGGTCAATTTAACTTAGAACTCTTTTGCAAATGTAACATTTTACATATTGATTCTTCATAGCTTTTTGTAAAATTATTTTACAAATGTATGTTTAATCTAGACCATGAGTATAGCATAATAAGACTAAGTCACTTCTTTGTGTTACCAAGACTGGGACTGGTTTCCATGATCTCATATACCATGCTAAGTTGTGTCCTCCCTGTGCGAGTTATTCTGCAGTTTGGTATAATTGTGGTGAAGCTCGGCTATTAAGTAACCTTAAAGGATATCTGAAGTGAAAGTGATATGGAGGATGTCTGCTGATTTTTCATGCACCATTAGTGTCTGAATCCCCCTCCTGAAACCAGCATGTGGCTAATCCAGTCAAACTTCACTTAAACATCTGATCTTCATGCTTGTTCAGGGTCAATGGCTAAAACTATTAGAGGGAGAGATATAACAGCAGCAGAACAACCTGGCACTGGATTGACCAGGAGGTAAGTGTGATGCATTACATCCCCTAGCAAAACTTAGATGGGGCCCCCCAGTATTCACACCTTTCCCTTGCCTCCCCTTGCTGACCCTTACAGTCTGGGGGTTCGACTAGTAATGGTTATAATATAAGTGTGGCCAGTCTTGATCTGCACACACATAACAAGTGTAGCCACAAAAACACCTGATCAGGAGGATGGATCTCTGTATTGGAAGAAGGAAAGTTTAGCAGTTGGAGTACCCCACAGCTCTGGGCCCTCCTGCTGCTCCACTATAGCTACACACCTGACAGGAAGTGAACTGCCCCTCTGTGTAAGTCTTTATGAATTCCTGCATGAAGCCACACCTACTGTTTTCTCAGTGTCTGCTCAGGCAGGCTTACATCTGCTGATACCGACCTTGCAAAATGCACTATTTATAAATCATTAACACTACACATTTTTATCCAGCTATTTGTGTGGCGTCATTTTACTGAATCATGTATTTGCTTTTCCTTGAAACAGTTAACATGCATCACAGATGGAAAACTCCTTAAGTGTATCATGAAGAGCAGAAGAAGAAACGTGTTAGTTAAATATTTAGCTTGTGCATGTAGATGTCTTCTTTCCTGAATTATAATGCTATTATTGGATATAAGACCAGTCTTGGAAAAAACACAAGTAGCCCTGCGGGCTCTCATGGATCATACAAGGACAACCCCTGAAGGCAAAATGACATCTGCATTCTCAACACTATGGAAACAAAACACAATGCTTTAAAGCCTTTTGGAAAATCTACAAGACAGTTAATATGATTTAAGCCCATATTTAAATTTTATGAGACTCATTTTCAAGGCTAATAACCCAGTTTACTGTGCACAATATCAGATGCAAATTTTATTACTGACTTGCTAAAAACCAAGATGATATTCATTAGCATATTTCAGTGCATCAACCTTTTTTAGCCAAAGGTGTACGATGAGTAACAGTGGGAATTTTTATGTTCACAATAAATTATTGTTACTGTCTCATTAGATAAACACATTTAAAATCAGGTGATCATTCACTTGTATATCTAAAAGTTGTTTGTGAAACTGCAGCTAGTCTCATACCGCAACATATGGTACATGAAATTCTTAGGCCAATAAAATTTCAAGGTAAAGGGAGCTGGTGTCTTGGAAAAACTGGTTTGTGCACAATGAATGGCTCAATATAATCTGTAATTGCTTGGAAACAATTAGGCAGCAGGCTGTTTTGTACTTAATAGTATTTACATCCTTGTTTTTATTAGCAACAAAATCTGAGTGGAACTTGTGAAGAAGAAATTAATTTGTCCATAGAAAGAGGTAAACTTTTAGCTAGAGATCTAACAGCTTGTTTGGAAATAACAGACAGATTATAACTTTAGCCATCACAACTGTTTAAGGTCCAACTCTACGTAAAAGTTCCATTACAATGCGGGCCCCCGCTCCCTGTGGAAGCCACATTCACTACCTATGCCTACTATGCCAGGCACCAGCTTGCTAAAATCTCTCAGAAAATGAGCGGTCATGTGACCACTCATAATTTTACCCCTCTATCCAGTAAGTGAGGTACTACATCATTGCTAATGGCAACAAGCTCATTCATGTCAATGGAGCGGGCAAAGCACTGAAATACACAGTCTCCAGCGAGGAAGCCAAACGCTGTCTACTGAGGATTTCAACAAAATGAAGGTAGTAATGGTAAGTATGACTGCTAACTGTGGGTTGGGTGGATCTAAGGAGTGGAGTCAATGGTGGCACACCAGAACACATTCATATTTGGAATTCAGCTTTTAATGGTTTAATGCTACTAAACCACCTACACATGTATCCTAATGTGATTCATTTCTAGCTTGGCCTACTTGGAAAAAAATACATCCATTCTACACATGATGGAAAAATGTACTTAATTACTGAAAAAAACATCTTCAGAGGCTCTAATAAGTCTCACTGTCACTGACTTCAAATTTAACATTCACCAAATTATTTCCTGTGTATACAGGAAGCTTCTTATTTTTACAATAAAGAGAAACCTTGACTTCAAATGTGGTAGACTGTCCTATGAATTCCTACAATATCCAACCAGCAATTCAACCTCAGCTGCCAATTTCAGTGATCTCATTGGTTTGTGGACATCATGAATAAGCAGAATAGTGCTTCAAGTCATAAATCTGGTTCTCTGTTCAGTTAGGACTAGGCCCAAATCAAACAACACATACCAATTGCACTATGAAATTCATGCAAACAGTAACCTGTAACACAGAAAGTCATAAAACACTAGTAGTAGCTGCCTTGAAAGAAACCACTGCAGTTTTTATAAACTAAGTGTTATACTCACTGGTCCCGGGGTTCAGCGTCAGCCTCTTCAGCCGCCATACCAGCAGTTCTCCGGGAATGGCGTCTATGCCATTCTCCCCCCTGCGGCTGCGGTGGCGCGTTCTAAGGACAGCGAACGCATCCCTTTTGGTTACTGGTAGTTGTGGCGGGGGGAAGAGCAACAGCACCGGCATGAAGGCTCAGGTATTTACCCCTTGGCCACTCAGTGTTCAGTGCTGTTCCGTCTGCATATAGCTGCGGTGTCTCCACTCTGTACGCCAGCCCTGTCAGGTCAGTCCAGTTCTAGTATCCTGTTGTCCAGTCTGAGTGTCCTGCCAGCCATTCCTGTAATTTCAGTCCTGTCACAGCATCCTGTCATTCAGTTCTATCATAGCGTCCTACCGAGTGCTGTAGTATTTCCTGCCATCACTCAATTCTCCTGTTTGTCATTGCCACTAGGCTCATTTACCACCAGATCAGTTGTTGTCTTTCTCCCTACATCTTGGAATTCGCCCCCCTTTTCGTCATTGGTCGGCCAGCCCTGGGGGTCGTGAACTGGTGGGCACCAGGCAACAAAGTAGTCCGTCGCTCGCTAGGGATGACGGCCCATCATCTCTTGTGGGGTGCGCTGGTGAAGACACGTGCCCACTTAGTTTTCATTCCTCGGGGGTGCCCGCACCAATCACTAGTGCCAAGATCAACAGGACCTTAACACTAAGATCCTCCATTAGTGGTTTTTAGTAGTCCTATGGCAGAAAAGCACTCTACAAACATTTTGCTGTTGTTGCATAACAGGTTTCTGTGCATATACAATTTAGGCCTCTTTTACACTATCGCATCATATCACGGTACTTTGGCCACAGTACCCATGGTGCAACGCAATTGTGATGGAAGTGCTTCAAATGACACAGAGGCAATGCAGACTCTGACATACTGCCATTGACATACTTCCTGTCCAGCAGGGAGGATGCCACTGAGCAGGGGGCGGAGCTAGAGGAATTACCCTGTCAGTGCTGTCTGCCGCAGGCTGTAAAAAACAAGAAATGGTGCATTGCAATTGTCCTGTGGCAGGCTCTCGTACCACAACAAAATTGCACCACACTGTGTGAAAGTAGTTTAAAGGTGGCCACACACCATACAATAAAATGATCCAATTTTACAGCAATTCGATAAAAACAATCGGTTGTCCAAAAAAATAGAATTCTCTGTTTTTATTAGATAACAGAAGATCGGGAGTGTTATATTTTTCTGATAAATTTTTATGAAAACTGAATGGTGTAGGGCTGGGTTGCTAATTAATTTATATACAGACCCTGCGCAGGAAGCTATTGCAAATGGCGATGCAGACAAGTATACGGATGGCCAGGGCTGCGCAAACGCAGTGGCCCCGCTGGCGAAAATGAAACTGAGCCGCTGCGGGGGAAGAGAGGATCGTTGAGGAGCCACGTGGGCACAGGATGGCTGCAGGGGGCTGGTAGAAGCCCCAGGTAAGTGAAACTCGTTTTTTTTCCATTTGGTTTAGGTACTCTTTAACCATTTCAGCCCGCAGGTATTTTTCAACTTATGGACGAGAGGAATTTTCACATTTTAGCGCTCCTCCATTTCATTCCTCAATAACTTTATCACTACTTATCACAACAAAATTATCTATACCTTGTTTTTTCTGCCACCAATTAGGCTTTCTTTGGGTGGTACATTATGTTAAGAATGATTTTATCCTAAATCCATTTTACTGAGAATAATAAGAAAAAATATGGAAAAAAATCATTATTTCTCAGTTTTCAGCCATTATAGTTTTAAAATAATACATGCTACCGTAATTAAAATCCACACATTTTATTTGCCCATTTGTCCTGGTTATTGCAACGTTAAAACTATATCCCTAGTATATTGTATGGTGACAATATTTTATTTGGAAATAAAGGTGCATTTTTAAGTTTTACATTCATCACTAATTTTTAGCCCATAAATGTATAATAATATGCCCTCTAGACATACATATTAAAATTTTGTATACCCTTAACATAGTAGGTGTAATTTTACTATTTGGCCACAAGATGTCCCCATTGAGTACTTCCTATTTGCGTACAATAAGTACAAAATAGTACTAGGGAAGTGACGCAGACAATGGATGCCTACGATCGCATGGGCCTGCGGGAAGATTTTTGAATGGGAACTTTGCTCCTATTCATAAATCTAACGATCGGCGGTGGTAAGCAGCGAAAATCTGCGGCTGGAAGAAGCGCAGTGGCTCTATTTAAGAATAAACACTGTTTTTGAACAAAAACAGTGTTTATCCTTGCCGGACAAGAACGGGGTGGCACAGGGGACTTTTGTCCCCTGCAGTCAATCCCCCCTGTTGCTGGTGACATCAGGATTGCAGGTATTTGCCCGCACAATTGCATGACCAGCACCGCAAACCGCAGGGACATGACTAGCGCGTCCCTGTGGCTGTAGCAGCTGCCGCTGCGGATGTGAGGCTCACGTCCCAGCGGTAGAAATGGTTAATTCAACTTGCTTGGATCCTCCCACTGCATGTACTTACTTATTGATCCCTTGCGTTCCGTCTTATAGTAACAGCACCCCTTATAATGCCATCAGGGTGAACTGTTACTATGAGATTAAACACAAGGGACCAGGAAGTAAGTGCATGCGGTGCGTGGATCCCGACAAGGTGAGTTAACGTAACCCACTGTGCACTCTGCATGCGTCCCCTCACCCGCCCCTAGAAACAGGCCTGTTTCTACATCTCCTGGTGATATTTGTATTTTGGTTGATTCAGCTACTATATCTACGATTTTGTCTGTGGTTAATTACACTGCAAAGTTCACACACTAACAAGGTCCCCAGAATAACTCAGTACCTGTAGGCTTCCTGAGTATTAAAAGTGTAATCAAGGACTGAAGGTTAAAAATAGCTATACAACTTCATTGCATATTATTATCTACATGCAAAATCTTTGAAAATCTAACTTCAACTACCTGAAAACACTGTAAACGTCAACACCAGTGCTATTCTAGCAGGTTTATGGAAGGCAGTGACCAGAGCCGGGACAAGGTCCTCCAGCACCCAAGGCTGAGACATCAAAATGTGCCACTCCATCCATCCCACCCCAGCTGTTACACACTGATTGATATTAGAATAAGATTCGTCCCAGGGCCCCCAACACCCTAATCTCTAGTTATCTGGCTTGCAGTCACTGCCATGTTTCCCCTTTTTTTATTTCTCTCTGCTTCAAACACAATAGGGGAATGATAGCTGAGTGAGTTGTGCGCCCCCCTCCTACACTGTGCCCTGAGGCTGGAGCCTCTCTTGCCTCGCCTCTGCCCAGCCCTGGCAGTGACACACTAACGCTCATCTCTACAAGGCCCTCACAAGTTACTTATTAATACAGATGACAGGCACATTTCAAAAGCAATGCAATCTTTGTGACTGTATCACCTCCTCCGTGTACCCAAGACTGGGGTGGGGATAAAACAATCAGTGGGAGTTGGGATGTTATAAAGTATAATTACCCCCTTGACAAGAAGGGGTCAAAATAGCTTTTAATTAGGAAAATATGTGAAAGGGTTGTTAAAGCAGATCCCTTAATTACCATACATGGTTAAACTGGGGTCAGTGAAACACATGAGGTTTTATATTTTTTTTCTACTGAACCCAGCAAGAGGTATTTCTGGTTCCTCTCTGTGACCTTCATCTTGATTCGCCGTTTCTTCTGGTTGTCAAATGTCTTCTTCTAAGTTCTTCTTCTAAATGTGCACTCTTTACAGATTGTTTTTAGCAACAGAATTGGAATGACTGCGGTACAAGAATGCTGTTTGGCTCTGGTATGAGAAGTGTGTTCAGCTATACGGAGAAGAGGGGGAGAAGATACACATGATTGAACTGAAGGCATCTGTAGTGGTGTATAATAATAATAGTTGAGCATGATTTTCCAGCAAGTTCAATTGCCTCTAAACAGAAGCCTATAGGCACAGATGTCCTCACACCTTAGACTTCACACTCCACGAATTAACAAACCCCCACCGAACTACACCACAAGTGTGCTGGCTGGCCCAGCTATCACTTCTCCCTTACTTTCCTTGCCCATCATAGGTAGCTACAGGTGCCAGTTAGGATTTGGTTTCCAGAAGTACCCTCAATATTAAATAGCTAGAGGTGCCCCTAAGTATTAGGTAGCTAGAGGACCCTAAGTATTTAGTAGCTAGAGATACCCCTGACTGAAGGGAGATCTTGTCAGTGGAATGCAGAGAGCTAGGTGAGTAACCTCTCATTTACACTCTCATCACGACTCTGCATAGGGAAGGAGGAAGGGAGGCGCTTGGGGAGGGGTGTGAGCTGCCTTTCAATCATCAGGCGTCTGTAGGCACGTTCCTACAGTGCCTTATGGTAAATCCCTGCTTCCAAGTTTTCAGTGGGTGTCAGGGGACACCTTTACACACTAGGCAAAGTGTGTCTAACAATCTCAATTGAGTGGTTCCAGTCAACCAAAGTTTCCAGGTTGTGTGCATGGGCCGCACCTTTTCCTCCCTACTGGCTGCAGCTGTAGGGTGGGTCAACTGGGTGTTGCTGGTAGACGTGAAATGCATTAGCTGCATTGGACCTCAAATGCGTTAGGTGAAAGTTCTGAGCTGTCACTCAGTACTCTCACCTAATACTCTTCATCCAGCTCCTGCCACCCCATACTGGTCACCTAGTAACTGTCATCCCATACTCGCCTTCCAGTATCTGTTACTCACTACTTTTCACCCACTACTGCCAATACTTCTTACGCACTAGTACCTGTCACTACTCATCACCCACTCTCTCACTACTGGTCACCTACTGCATGTCAATACTTTTCACCTACACCTGTCACCTATTGCCAGCTTCTCAACTTATGAAGGCGTATTTATTTAATGCAGATGCTGTCCCATCATGCATCATGGCCTTAAAGGTATTCCTTTTGCACTTAAAGATGCACTAAGGCGAAATATGTGCAAACATACAAATAAGAAGTATGTTTGCACAAGAGTAAAATGAGCTATAAATTACTTTTCTCCTATGTTGCTGTCACTTACAATAGGTATTAGAAATCTGACAGAAGCAACCGGTTTTGGACTAGTCCATCTCTTGATGGGGGATTCTCAGAGATTTATTTATTTTCAAAAGCACTTAGTGAATGGCAGTTGCTCTGTCCAACTGCCAAAAAACTATGTAGCGAGCAGGGAAGCTGGCCAGCATCATTGTTTAAATTCTTTTTTAGGGAATGTCTTTATAAAGAATAAATAAAAGCCTTGCTGAGAATCCGCTATGAGGAGATGGACTAGTCCAAAACCTGTCGCTTCTGTCAGATTTCTACTACCTACTGTAAGTGACAGCAACATAGGAGAAAAGTAATTTATGGCTCATTTCACTCTGGAAAAAACGTACTTCTTATTTGTCTATGTTTGCACATATTTTAAATGTTACAATTTTTTGCCATAGTTCCCCTTTAATCATGCCCAAAACTGTATTATTCAATACTGGAGTTTTTTTAGACCTAGAATTTTTATTCCCATTAGTTATGTACATTCTACAAGAGTTACCGTATATACTCGCAAGTAAGCCGAATTTTTGACCCCCAAAAAGTGGGCCAAAAGTTGGGGGGTCGGCTTGCTTGCGAGTCATGTTGGTCCGAGTAGGCTCCAACCCTCCCCCCTGCGGCCGCCGCTGCTATTAGCTTACCCGGCGGCTTCCAATATTCCCCTCTCCATCTTCTGCACGGGGCATATAAATAATTCACAGCAGCTCGCCCCACGGCGGCTGCTGTGTGATGAGGGAGGAAGCTGTAGGGAGAGCGGTTCCCATAGCAACGGTGATACACATTGCCGCTACAGGAAGCAGCTCTCTCTGGGCTTCCTCCGTCATCACACAGCAGCCACCGCATGCCCCAGGAGTCGGAGGAGACGGAGAGGGGAATATTGGAAGCAGCCAGGTAAGTTAATAGCAGCGGCGGGGGTGGGGGGACACTACCTACACATACTGGGGCGCTATACTGGGCACTGTCTACCTATGCTGAGCACTATACTAGCTATACTGGGGCACTATACTAGCTATACTGGGCACTTTACTACCTATACTGGGCACTATACTAGCTATACTGAGCACTATACTAGCTATACTGAGCACTATACTAGCTATACTGGGCACTATACTAGCTATACTGAGCACGATACTAGCTATACTGGGGCACTATACTAGCTATACTGGGGCACTATACTAGCTATACTGGGGCACTTTACTAGCTATACTGGGCACTATACTAGCTATACTGAGCACTATACTAGCTATACTGGGCACTTTACTAGCTATACTGGGCACTACCTACCTATACTGAGCACTATACTGGGACACTATACTAGCTATACTGGACACTATACTAGCTATACTAGGCACTATACTAGCTATACTGGGCACTATACTAGCTATACTGGGCACTATACTAGCTATACTGGGCACTTTTCTAGCTATACTGGGCATTATACTAGTAATACTGGGCACTTTACTAGCTATACTGGGCACTACCTACCCATACTGGGCACTATACTAGCTATACTGGGACATACTGGGGGGATCACGCGGCCAGCATTTCCTACCCCCGGCTTATATGAGGGTCAATCATTTTTTCCTGTTTTTCAGGTAAGAGTTGGGGGGTTGGCTAATATGCGGGTCAGCTTGCTTGCAAGTATATACAGTATTAAGAATCTGTTTAAATGTTTGCCATTTACTTTCAGTGTCCTTGCCCTGTAATTTACCATCCTAGTCTACCAGTCTTAGCAAGTTACTGAGCGTTACTTAGCCTTTTAAAAATGCATTGTTTTAGTTGTCTGCTTGATCAAAACTCTTTTGTAGCTAAAATGTTACAATATTATGGTCACTATTTCCCTAGTGTTTCGAAAATGCACATTAGAATAATAATTTCTCCCAACAGCAACACTGCAGTTGGCACCATGTATCTATCTCTATAAGCAAACTTTTTTTTTCAATAAATACCTTTCTACACATCAGCAGCAACTCAAAAACATTTTAAGTAAATGTTACGCAAACTAAAAGGCTTTTCTGTTGCAGTCCAGTTGTGATGATTCTGTTGCTTCCTGCTTGCCACGGGTCAGAGAGCTTCAATAGGTAACGAAGGCAAAATGCTGCAATCTGCAAAGGCTTGCACAGTCACTTTAAAAGAACTTCCTCACAGTGACACACGTTGGTGTCCCTATCTTTTGCTTGGATGAGTTCTGCCATTTTGGACTTGTAGCATGTATCCAAAAGGGTATGATCCATGGTAATCGTCAGTGTTTTCAGTGTGACCTATGCAATGGTCAGTCTGTAAACACAGCACTATGAAAGCAGTAATTTGCCTTAAACTACCTACCTCAGATTCATTTGTGTCAGGGAGCACTATCTTATCTTCTATATCGATTTTCTCAAAAACTACAAGGTGTTTTTGAAATGATGACTGCATGTATTGGAACTTTGCTATCAACCACAGAAGTCGGGGGCCAGTACTTCCAATGCAAGTTCGCAAAACTGGCTCGCTGAACTTTTGCAGAACCTTGGAAGTTTGAGGAGATTCTCAGGAGCATGTCAGTGACAATTCCACTCATTCCAAACATGGAATAATACTTAAAATTGAACTAGGTAATTGTCTGACACAATATTCAAAACTGGAATGCTCAAGAGATTTAAAGGGATCCTGAATTTAGTTGTAACATGATAAATATGTTTATATACAATCCCAATCCTACTTAGACCTAGACTGTGTTCCTATTTTTTATTTTTTTCTCATTGTACAGATTGTCCAGGACTTTAAATAACAAGAAGAAGTCTGTGGTGTAACTTTCACTGATAAATAATTAGAGATCATAAACTCCTGAATTTCTCAGACACACTTCTGAGTTCATTGAACAGATAAAAAGTTCAACAATTCAATTCAAGATTTGTCTGTAGGGGAGGTGAATAAAAATGACACCTGAGCCAGTGAAAACGTTAAACCTAGATTTTCAACCTTTAAAATAATTTCCTATTTGGGGCAGATACAACTGTTTACAAATCAGTTTATTTTCACTTTAGTAACAATATTTAGATATTTTTTATTTTTTTCATAGTCGTTGTTTTGTTTATTTATCAGGTTTGGCACTAAAAGATAAAAAAATATTTTTATCAAGAAAATATTAAGTCGAAAACTAATGTATTATAATTTTGTCCCACCAGCTGCCTTGTCCTGTTTTACGTCTGTGTAGCAGACATGCAAAAGTTCCCCAAAGCACAACAGAGCAACATGGTTTAAAAATTTGTTTAGTGCAACAGTAGTGGAAAATTCTTTTCTGCTCACAAAAATATTTTTGATGAAAAATACAAGGGTCATCTGGAAAGTAAAGACCTCTTTCATTCAAGTTCTGTTTCATCTACTTTTTGGTACTTTTTCGATTGCTGAGTGCTAAAAAGTTATTTTAAACAAAAAAAAAATCTCCCAGGAGCCAATTTAGATGAAAAGGGCCCATATGCAATTCACTTTTTCACCTGATTTTTCTCCTAAGCGATATTTTCAAACTTGTCAATAAATTGCCTTTTAAATCAGAAAGTAAGAAAATATTTAATATAGTTTTGATAGTACTTTTCCACCTACATTTTGGTACTTTTTCAATTGCAAAGTGCTGTAAAGGTATTCTAAATAGAGGAAGAAAGATGATCTCCTAGGAGAAAACTTAGGAGAAAAAGTTAATTGCATAAGGGCCACTGGCCCATATGCAATTTTACTTTTCTCCTGCGTATTCTCCTAGGTGATCATTTTTCATCTTCTTTTTAAAGCAGAATGAAACCCAGCATTTCTTCTTTGTTCTAAAAAAATATTTACAGCATATTATATAGAACCAGCATTTTTTTTTACTAGAACAGCATTCAAAGGGTTACACACAGGACTTGCAGAGAAATCTGGACGCATCCGAAGTGTAGATAATGTTATCTTGTGTTTACTTGTATCAAGTGAGGAATGTGACACATTCTCTGACTGTGCAGAAGCTCCTGGACACAGACAGACACTCAAAGCATTTCTGCCTTCAATACATAATCAATAAAACCAGTTATGAATAAAATGCAAAGTCAGCTCTCAAAGCAAAAAACTGTACTTTTGGGAACTTGTAATTTCTAAATGAATAATAATACTTATGCACAAATGCAAATATGATAACCATATGGCATATATAAAGTAGGAAGACATGTTTTTATTGAGTATTATGTCAGGGTTTTATACCGCTTTAACATTACTTTCCAGCACTTTTCAACTGAAAAAGTACTGAGAAGTAAGTACAAAAGTACTATCAAAATTATTTTGAGTATTTTCTTGCTTGCTGGTGGCTTAGCAGGCATTTATTGACAAATTTAAAAATATCACCTAGGAGAAAAATCAGGTGAAAAAGTGAATTGGGCCACTGTATCTTATTGTACTGAGTACTGATTATTTCTCCACAGAATCCCCTCCTTTATTTAAAGTACACCTGAAGGGAAAAAAGTGCCCCTGGGGGGTACTTACCTCAGAAGGGGGAAGCCTCTGGATCCTAAAGAGGCTTCCCTGTCCTCCTCAGCAGAGGGGATCCAGCACTGGGACCCCCTAAAGTCTGCCGACAAGGGCTTGCCAGCAGTGCACGCAGGTACAGTAGCAGCTTTCCCTTGGGCTCCAGCAGAAATAGCTTGATCAGGTCTGCTCTACAGTGCAAGCGCAGCTCACGCCTGTGCAGTAGAGCAGACCCGATCAGGCTTGGCTATTTCTGCCAGAGCCTGAGCGGAAAGCAGCTTCTGCGCCTGCGTTAAATAGCAAATTATAATGAGTTTGTTTATATTTGAGTAAAATATATATTTGAGTTTGTGTTTAATTGTATCAAACAAAGAAAAAAATACAATGTTTGAGTTAAAAGAAATTGCACATGTTCCCTTTGAATATATATATATAGTGGGTCATCTTTCTTACTCTACTCCACCTTTAATTGTATGATGAATTTTGGGTGGTCTGTAATAGTTATAATAATAATAATCTATCTTAAACTATGTATTATCTAGCAGAAAGTAAGAAAGTCTGTATATTCTTTTCTTCCAAAGTCCGCTATGTGGAGGGCTGCGATTGCATAGCGTGCTCACTGTGACAGCAAGATAAGAGACTCACACTAAAAGGAAAGATGAAGGCGCTTAATGAACAAAAATCTTCAGAAAGGCTGTTTCTAGGTAAACAAAACCTTTCTATAAAATGTTCATCATTGAAGTGTCCCCTGACAGAAGGATGAGGCAGCAGACTTGGCGACAGAAGGGAATGGAAGAGAGGCATATGGCCCCAAGTTCTATCCCCTGCTGACAAGCTGCCTTCATGCAAGTCCCCTTTTCAATGTCCTCCTACTGTAGAGCAGATTGTAATGGTTCTATGTTCCCATCTGCAGCCAAGACTTGTGTCTCCACAATGTGTCCGCCATGTAGTTTTCATCTGACAAGCAGAGGCAGAGCAGAGTGGGTCAGTGCGGGAGGGAGATGATTAACCACTATCATCACAAAGCTATCCATAATGTATTGTCTTCATAAGATTACATGGTATATTTCCACTGGGACACAAGCCATCCATCACTGCCCTTTTATTGGTTCCTCTTTTTTGTGGTGGTTGTTGTTGTAAAGCCCAGAACACTGTTGTAAAATACTAAACTGCATTATGGGTGCGCTGTAAAAATTTGCATATCAGAGATGTGTCATTCTTTAGTTTAATGGTACTTGGAATTTGTAACAAGTCCCTAACAACTGAGCTAGTGCACCTCCATCTAGAGGTCAGCTTTAAGTCCTGTGCTGAATTCCCTGCTGAATTAGGGCCTGTTCAGACTATATGCGTTCCTAGCCGTTTTCAGGGAACGCGTACTGGTACCAAAAACGCATAGAAACGGCTCGTAATGCTTTTTAATGGGGTAGTTCACATGTATGCGTATGAGACGCATACGTTTCTCATCCGCATTGCTGCACGCAGTTCTGTGCGATACGCATAGAAACGGACGCAATGAAAGTCTATGGACGCGTATCAAAAACGCGTACTATTGCGTTTTTAGCGTCCGTTTTCCTCTGCGGTTCCCATAATTCTTTTTTTCCCCCTGGGTCACGTGTTTGTGCAAAACGCAATAGAAAACGCATTCAAACGCAAGAAAAACGCATGCGTTTTTCAACTTGCGTTTCTTTAAATTTATACGCGTTCTACAAACGCAGCAAGTATGAACAGGAATCAGTGTTGATTATAAGTGATGGGATTTTTTTACATTTGTAAATTGCCACTGGTTAGAGATAAACCAATGAATTAAGAAAGAACATGGCCGCCTATAGCTCTGTCTAAATACTGCGTGACCAGACCCTCAGATGAGCGTTCTCCATGATATACATCTGCTACTTATTGCATGTTATGTCATTTCTGTACAACAAACTAATCACCAAGTAGACTTCAACTGCATGTCAAATACAAAGTAACCACAGAATGTGATGGTACTTGCTCCCCTATGTCATATGCCTGATTGTAGCTTGCCCACTGCACCCTCTGGCATGATGGTGGGCCACAGACTACATACTAGCCTGGTCACAAGACTGGGGTTATGCATATGCAAATGATGAAATCCTTAGGCTTTGTCATTAACATGCGAGGACTGAGGCCCAAAATCCAGAGAAAGCAAACATCTGCTGGCATATTATTACATTGAACTTATATTGACAGGTTTTGCATTTTGTGCACGATTTTATGCGATTTTTCAAATTGCGATTTTTATTTTGTGTATACCAGTTAAGCTAATTTACATGAGAATGTTACTAATTAACTTCAAAATTGGATGGGATTTTCATGCACCAAATGCGATTTTTCCGCATTTCCAGTGCCTTACAATATACTCAAATCACAAACGGAAAAAAATCTTCCCTAGAGCGCTATTTAAAAATGCATATAAAATAAGAAAATTACCTTAAGATCAATAATTCTAAGGGCCGGTTTCCAGTGAGCTAGCATGCGTCTTGCAGGACGCATTCCGGCACTTACAGTGGTGCACATACACATCCAAATCGCTTAACCGGGCCATGCATAGCTGTAGAGATTTGGGGGCATGATGCAGGAAATTGCAGCATGCCATCAATAATCACACTGCAGTGCGATTCGGATGGCAAGCCATTGCCCGAATAGGCAGCGTTTCCCTATCCAACTCATCTGCGGGGAAATGCTGCAGGTGGCACAGATCTGCAGATAGAGGAAACAGGTCCTAACAGTCTATGTAGAGACAGGGACAGAGCAGGCACTCCAAGCAGGGGGTATGATAAACCAGTGTCTGTGAATGTAATCCTCTCTATTGCAATGTAGTACAGCACACCCACGATAAAAGTTGCAAGGTAGGCAGCGGAAAAGTATATCCATCACTGCTGTGTAAACTTCCTTTATTGTATCCGACCATATGTGAAAAGAAAGGTAACATCAATATAAAAGTACAGACAGGTAGGTCTACCGCAGTGGGTTGCCTTCAGTGGGTTTCTGGGACAAGGGTAGCCTGACGACTGTGTTGTGCTACCAAGCGCTATACAGATATATATATATATATATATATATATATACATACACTTTATATATACATACATACTGTATATATATATATATATATATATATATATATATATATATATATATATATATATATATATATATATATACTGTATATTTGGCATACACTAATTTAATTCAATTGATTGTCCCTTGTCCCTCAAAGAAGTTATTATTCCAGTGTATTTTATAGTCAGCAGAATTGTAGGTATATCTTCTGTTCTGTTAAAGATAGCGTCTTGTTATCCGAAGTGGAGGAAGACTGGGAGATAGTTTAGGGTCATACATTGAGTGAAGTTCCGGAATAGATAAATTGGCGTAACTATAGACCCTGCAAGGGATGCAGCTGAAGGGGGGCCCAGAAGCTGCCGGGGGCCCCGTGGGGGGAGAAGTTTATTTTCCCAGTCCTGAGAGACTGACAACTAAGAGCACAGAGAGAGAAAACATTCTGCTCTCTGCACAATTGTTCTAATAACTGCATCTGTTCAACCACTGATAAGGAATCATGCAAAGTTTTGCAGACAAAGATTTGTAGACAGTCCCTATTCAGTGTGCAGCAAAGTGTTGTGTACAGTGCCCTGTCCCCAACCTCTCTACCCCTCCCTAAGTATTCTGTACTGTTATGATGCTGGAGAAGTCTGCAGAGCCAGTACTGCACCCAACCTCTGTACCCCTCCCCAATTGCTGTGTACTGTAGTGAATTGATGCTAAAGAAGTCTGCAGAGCCAATTCTGCTCCATCAGAAATGGTCAGAGTGAGTGTAATAAGCTGAGGCTGGGAGCACACTCGTCTGTCAGTTTTCCATATGCGTTTTCTGCACATTATATGTGTCTGTATGTGTGAAAACATGCACTTTTTATCACAGAAGCTAAAATAATTGATAGAAAAAATGCCTGCAGTGCTTCACTGCTATCAGAACACATTTAAGTGTGCACTAGCCAATTGAATGACATTGGTTTTCAGTTTACCTGTGCAGAAAGCGAAGGGAGGGCCCTGTACAGAGGGCCTCATTCTAAGTTTCGCAGGATGACCCAGTGATTTCTAGTTATGCCCCTGAATAGATGTTATGTATTTTATTCTGGAATCTGACTAATAAATAATGGTTTACTAGACAGAATTATGCAGATAACCATAACCAGAGCAAGCTTGGATGAACAACCGCAAGAGGACTAGAAAAGATTGTAAAATACAGTACAATATATAAATAATACAATAATACCACCTAAAGACTGAAGGCAGGAATACCAGATTTCTCCTCTGGCACAAAAAGCATTTGTTGGAAAAATGCATACAGTCACTTTACCAAACAGTCACCATTTTTAGGATGCTAAAACAATAAACAGTGTTATGCAGCCAAGTTCAGTTCTTATAGCTCTAGAGCTGCTGATATAAAAGCCTCTGATTCTCCACACGCTTCCCCGTTGCCCTCCACCTCGTTCCAGCAGTAGGACCCCTCAAAGCTCGTGGCCTGTGGTCCCGAATGTGATCGAGTGCAGCCACATTGTGCAGGACAGCTCGTGCCTGCACAGCAGAAGGGAGCAATCACTCCGGCTCAGTGGAAAAAACTCCATCTTACTGCAAAGGCACAAGTTGGCTGCATAGTGCAGCCAAGCTCTGTCAACGAGCCGTGGACAGGCTTCAGGGGGTCCCAATGTTAAAGTGACTTAAAGTGTGCTCTGTGTGCAGCGGGTGGTCAAAAGCAGTGGCGTAGCTAAGGAGCTGTGGGGAAGATATCTGTACTAGAGATGGCCCGAACTTCTGATTTTCGGTTCGCGAACTTACGCAAAAGTTCAGTTCGCGCAAACTTTTGCGAACCGCAACAGACTTCAATGGGGAGGTGAACTTTGAAAACTAGAAACACTTATGCTGGCCACAAAAGTGATTGAAAAGATGTTTCAAGGGGTCTAACACCTGGAGAGGGGCATGGCGGAGTGAGATAAACACCAAAAGTCCCGGGGAAAAATCGGGATTTGACGCAAAGCAGCGTTTTAAGGGCCGAAATCACATTGAATGTTAAATTGCAGGCCTTAAGTGCTTTAAAACATCTTGCATGTGTATACATAAGGGAGTGTAGTTAGAGTACTGCTTCACACTGACACACCAAATTCACTGTAAGTCCAAGAGAAGAGACCCAGCACCGTCTTCAAGTGTATTTCAAGCTCTTTCTTTATTTAAAGCATCAGAGGTTTTACAAAGGGCAAGTCTCTGCGACGTTTCGAGAGGAGCAAACATCGCAGAGACTTGCCCTTTGTAAAACCTCTGATGCTTTAAATAAAGTAAGAGCATGAAATACACTTGAAGACGGTGCTGGGTCTCTTCTCTTGGACTTACTGCTTGCAGTTCCTGGAGACAGAGGGACATCGACCATAAGCACGTCGTACTTTGATGGTTGGGTGCTGCCTACCACTACCTTTCTACCAAATTCACTGTGTATCGCAACACAAACAGCTGTTTGTGTAGTGACGGCCGTGCTGAACTGGTGCGCAGGCCATGGCGGTTTTCAAGCCCAGTGCTTTAAAACATCTTGCACGTGTATACATCAATCAGGGAGTGTAATTAGAGTACTGCTTCACACTGACACACCAAACTCACTGTGGAACGCACCGCAAACAGCTGTTTGTGTAGTGACGGCCATGCTGGACTGGTGTGCACCATGGCCAGAGTGCAGGCCGTGGCGGTTTTGAAGCCCATATGGTCGCCGGGCTGAGGTAACTGAATGACAGAACAGTGACTGTCCAGCTGATCAAATTTGGTCTGTCCACAATGAAGCAGCGACCTTATTATCTTGGGTGTACCCCCCCCCCCTCCTCGGAGACACTCAAATAGCCGGCGGTCATTGCTTCATTGTGATAAGCAAGCCCCTTCACCACGACAAGGTAACGATCACGAAGGGGAATTGGCACATGTACAAGCCTTTTGTTGTTGCAGCCACACTGCAGCCAGAAAAATTAGGCAGGCATGTACACGCACCAGAAAAATTAGTACAGCGGCCGCTTCTAGCTGCGGCCTTAAAAATTCAGGAATCCACCTGGAGTCCTGGACCCTGTTGGTGGTGGCGAAAAAGGCAGTCAAGCGGCCTGCGGGCAGAGGTGCTGTGTGGGGAGCGACTTAGTCTTGCGGCAGGCAGTCACATGGCGTGCAGGCAGAGATGCAGTGTGTGGGGACTGACTTAGTCTTGGGGCGAGCAGTAGGCCTCCAGGATCCATGCCTCATTCATTTTGATAAAGGTCAGGTACTGAACACTTTTGTGACTTAGGCGACTTCTCTTCTCAGTGACAATGCCTCCAGCTGCGCTGAAGGTCCTTTCTAATAGGATGCTTGAGGCAGGGCAAGACAGAAGTTGGATGGCAAATTGGGACAGCTCTGGCCACAGGTCAAGCCTGCGCACCCAGTAGTCCAAGGGTTCATTGCTGCTCACAGTGTCTACAACCACACTTAAAGGGGCACTACAGCGAAAAACTGTAAAATGTAGAGTATGTGCAAAACATATACAAATAAGAAGTACATTTTTTTCCAGAGTAAAATGAGCCATAAATTACTTTTCTCCTATAATGCTGTCACTTACAGTAGGCAGTAGAAATCTGACAAAAGTGACAGGTTTTGGACCAATCCATCTCTTCATAGGGGATTCTCAGCAAGGCTTTTATTCTTTATAAAGATATTCCCTAAAAAAGATTTAAACAATGATGCTGGCCAGCTTCCCTGCTCCCTACACAGTTTTTTTGGCAGTTGGACAGAGTAACTGCCATTCATTAAGTGCTTTTGACAATAAATATATCCCTGAGAATCCCCTATAAAGAGATGGACTAGTCGAAAACCTGTCGCTTCTGTCAGATTTCTACTGCCTACTGTAAGTGACAGCAACATAGGAGAAAAATAATTTATGGCTCATTTTACTCTGGAAAAAACGTACTTCTTATTTGTATATGTTTGCACATATTTTAAATTTTACAGTTTTTTGCTGTAGTGCCCCTTTAAGGCCAGTTAGTCGGCTACCTGCCGGTCCAGGCGTTGGTGGAGGGTGGATCCGGAAGCGCTAAGGCGAGGCGTTGGACTAAAGAATGTCCGCATGTCCAACATCACCATGAGATCACTGGAGCGTCCTGTCCTTGCCTGCGTGGACATGGGAGAAGGATTACTGGCAGTGGTACCTTTATTGCGTTGTGCTGTGACATCACCCTTAAACGCACTGTAAAGCATAGTTGCCAGCTTGTTCTGCAAGTGCTGCATCCTTTCTGCATTCAGGTGAGTTGGTAACATGTCAGCCACTTTGTGCTTATACCGAGGGTCTAGTAGCGTGGTCACCCAGTACAGCTCATTCCCCTTGAGTTTTTTATATGGGGGTCCCTCAACAGGCTGGACAGCATGAAAGACGCCATCTGCACAAAGTTGGATGCAGACGTACTATCCATCTCCTCTTGCTCTTCCTCAGTGACGTCAGGTAAGTCCTCCTCCTCCCCCCAGCCACGAACAATACCACGGGAATGTTGAGCAGCACGAGCCCCCTGCGACGCCTGCTGCGGTTGTTCTTCTGCTGCCGCCTCCTCCTCTAAAGAAACACCTTCCTCATCATCCGAGTCCGAGAAACATCTTCCTCCTCCCCCCCCCCTCTGTGCTACCGCAGGTGTTGAGGAAACATCTGGTTCTGCTGAAAATTGCTCCCACAACTGTTCCTCCCGTAACTGTTCCTCTTCACCATCCTCCACAGCTTGATCCACCACTCTACGCACGGCATGCTCCAGGAAGTAAGCGTACGGGATCAAGTCGCTGATGGTGCCTTTACTACGACTCACCAGGTTGGTCGCATGAGCCTGCATGCATTTCGCATCAGTGTCCAGTTCGAGGGCCAGAACATCCCCATCTCTCCAGATTGTGTCCTTCTACTGAAATTGAAGAGGTACTGGGTGACGACTTTCTCCTGTTCTAGCAGGCGAGAGAACATAAGGAGGGTCGAATTCCATCGAGTCTGGCTATCGCAAATCAGGCGTCTCACCAGCAACTTGTTTCTCCGCTGAATCTCGGCAAAGTGTGCCATGGCCGTGTAAGACCACCTGAAATGCCCACACAACTTCCTGGCCTGCTTCAGGACGTCCTCTAAGCCTGGGTACTTTGTAACAAATCTTTGAATGACTAGATTCAGCACATGTGCCATGCAGAGTACATGTGTTAGCTTTCCCAAATTCAATGCGGAAATGAGATTGCTGCTGTTGTCACACACCACGTTGCTGATCTCCAGCTGGTGCGGGGTCAGCCACTGATCCACCTGTTTGTTAAGAACAGCCTGGAGAGCTGGTCCAGTGTGACTCTCCGCTTTGAGGCAAGACATGTCTAAGATGGCGTGACACCGTCGTACCTGGCATGCAGCATAGGCCCCGGGGGGCTGGGGCTGTGTAGCTGGAGAGGAGATTGCAGCACCAGTAGAGTTGAACTACCACTCAGCCAAGGAGGAGGAGGATGTAGCAGGAGGAGAGGAGGTGGCAGGAGGCCTGCCTGCAAACTGTGGAGGTGTCACAAGTTGTCTCGTACACCCTGCTTGCCATCGGTCACCAGGTTGACCCAATGGGCTATGTAAGTAATGTACCTGCCCTGACCGTGCTTGGCAGACCAGGCATCCGTGGTCAGGTGGACCCTTGACCCAACGCTGTGTGCCAGAGATGACACCACTTGCCTCTCAACTTCACGATACAGTTTGGATATCGCCTTTTTAGAGAAATAATTGCGGCCTGGCATCTTCCACTGCGGTGTCCCAATGGCCACAAATTTATGGAAGGCCTCAGAGTCCACCAGCTGGTATGGTAACAGCTGGCGAGCTAACAGTTCCGCCAAGCCAGCTGACAGATGCCGGGCAAGGGGGTGACTGGCAGAAATTGGCTTCTTCCGCTCAAAGATTTTCTTCACAGACACCTGGCTGCTGTGGGCAGAGGAGTAGGAACCGTTCAGAGGCGGAGTGGAGGAGTCAGAGGCGGAGTGGAGGAGGGTGACTGTGAAGATGCAAGGGAGAAAGCGGCTGAAGATGATGCACCTGAAGGAGGAAGAGTAGAAGGAGGGTGGCTTTTCTTTTGTGTGCTGCTTTTGCTCAGGTGCTCTTCCCATTGCAGTTTGTGCCTTTTCTCCATGTGCCTTCGTAAGACACTTGTCCCTACGTGGGAGTTGGCCTTTCCACGGCTCAATTTTTAGAGGCAGAGAGAACAGATGGCATTGCTCCAATCTGAGGCAGACACATTAAAAAATGTCCAAACCGCTGAGCCCCTTTGGGGTGATGACACTATGGTGGCATCAGCAGCTGACATTGAAGGGCATGTTGGCTGGCTATACATAGTTGGCGACACATGTCTCCGGACACTGCCACCAGCTGTTTCTGACAACGAGCTCCCCCTGCTTCTTTCAGGAACTCGTCTCCTCCTACTCCTCTCTGATTTCCCCTCTGAACTGTACCCCTGTTCATCTCCTCTATTAGGAACATACGTGGGATCCGTATCATCGTCATCATCATAATCATCCTGCCCAGCTTTGCTTGTCTCAGACACCTCTAAAGCTGCACCAATAGCAGGTACTTCATCATCCCCCTCCGCACACATTACATCCATAGTGTCGCCAAACTCAGACATATGAGGTGGTGTAACTTGCTTAGCGCCTTCATCTGGTTGTAACAGTAATGGCTGTGCATCAGTGATTTCCCAACCAAATAACTCCTGCAAACTGTCAAATGTAGCAGGTGTGGTACTTGGAGTAGCGCTGGTGGCTGCGGAAGATGAGGTGTTCTGTGTTAAATAGTCACCCACGTCCTGACAATCTTGGGAGTTGATGGGACGTGCCTTCTTCTGAGCACTGTACTTTGGTCCATGGCCGCATGAAGTGACATCACCACGACCTTGCACAGACCTGCCGGGTGGCCTTCCTCTGGGTCTGCCTCTACCTCTGCCTCTACCTGTTTTGTCCGTTTTGTCCATATCGGGGGGATGAAGTGAAAGGTATGCACTGACTTGAGTAATACAATGTGCAGTCACACAGGTGCAGTTAACAGGTATGCATGGAGTGGTATATCACACTGCGTGCACTCACGTAGGTGGGTGGGTGCACTGAAGTGAACAACAGGTAGTAGTAGGTATATGAAGTAATGGGTATTACAATGTGCACCTGTCACACACAGACAGGTACCGGACAGGCACAGTGACACTGCGTGCGCTCACGTAGGTGGGTGAGTGCACAGTGAACAACAGGAAGGTATATGTAGTGGGTATTACAATGTGCACCTGTCACACACACAGGTAGTAGTCACTGAATGTGCTGGGCCTGGCAGTGGCACACACAGTAGGAATTAGCAAGGCTGTCTATGCAACACAAGTATCAGTGGGACACACAGTAAAAAAAAATAGATCACAAGAACAAGATTAGCTCTCAAAAGAGCTGTTGTGGGGTGCTTTTTTAGCAATAAGAATCAGCAAGGAGCAAGCTAACTAAGCTTTCCCTTTGAGAGTCTGCAGCAGCTATCCCTTCACTAATTACTGCAGGCACACGAGTGAGTGAAAAGCCTGACGCTGCCTGCCTTTTATAAGGGGGGAGGGGCTCCATGAGGGAGTGTAGCCTAATTGGCTACAATGTGCATGCTGACTGTGATGTAGAGGGTCAAAGTTGACCCTCATGATGCACTATGGGGGGAATCGAACTTCCGGAAAAGTTTGCAGTTCTGCGCGATCGCGAACCCTGGAAGTTTGCTGGGAACCGTTCGCCAGTCAACCGCTCCGGCCATCTCTAATCTGTGCTTCCAAATTCCACCATAAGTAAATAGAGACCCAAGCTGTTGCTGTAATCTGTTACTCTGTGCGCTCTGGTGGGCAGAAGATGTAGCTTGCTTGGGATTTTTTTTTTTTTTTTTTTTTTTAGACAGTAGAATACTGACAACTACATCCGACCAGAAAGTTTATTAGGTATACGTCAAGCTTTCTGTTGAATGTTTAATTCTCTCAGATGAAACAATCTGTGGTCAGTTGTCAGATTCTAATTCTTTTGGATTACCTTCCCCGCTGAAGACTATGAAGGTAAACAAACGTAAAGTAGCAGATATTACATGAGAAACATATGCAATCTCTGAACATTTACTGTAATAGTTAGTCTAAGATTTAGCAGAATGGCAGTCCACAGGAGCATCTATGAAATGATCCGCTACGTTAGTAAAGATGATCAGAATTGCCAGTGTCTTACCTCAATGGGATTCCTTTGGTACAATTATAAATTCCTGCGGAATCTCAACTACTCTGGAATGTTGATATTTTGCAAGGTCACCTGTGGGAACATAACCCAAGTGAAAAAAAAAACAATTAAAAAGGGCAATCAATGTTAAAATGAGTTAAAGTGTGCAGTGGGTGGTCAAAATGATATTGACGTGGGATCATTGTTAAAAGCAGAGTTTAAAAAATAATTTTCACTGTGTAGGAGTGCTTTTCTTTTTGTTTTTAAATCTTTGAACAAATGATTAAGGGTATCCATGTACCACATAACTCATCATTTCACCAAGGAGCACGGGAAGATATCTGAACCAACTCTGATCTCTAAAAATCGGCAGAAGTGATGGTTTTATGATTTAAGGTAGTAGATAGCACTCCCACCTTGCAACGCTGAGTCCCTAGTTTGAATCCCAGCTGGGGCACTATCTGCATAGAGTTTGTATGTTCTCTCCGTGTCTGTGTGGGTTTCCTCTGGGTACTCCGGTTCCCTCCCACATCCCAAAAACGTACAGATAAAGTGGAACCATGGTTTGCAAGCATAACTTATTCCACAAGCATGCTTGTAATCCAAATCACTCTTATATCAAAGCAAATTCCCCAAAAGGATTCATGGAAAGTTGGAAACTTTTGATGATTCGTTCAACAATCCAAAAACATTTGTAGAAAAATGTTTAGTACAAAGTACTTTACTGTATAAATTAATCATTGCTGTCTGTAGGCTCACACAGTAGCGGCGCCACGCTGGGGCTTACCCAGGCTTCAGCCCCAGCTGGCGACTCATTAGCCCCCCTAAAAGCCCCCCCGCTGTGTCCGTCCCGACCTTGCTTACTGGCTGCACTGCCTGTACAAGGACGAGCCTCGGTACTGACGAGCATGGGAATCTGAATGGGAGGAGGGCTTGGGCTGGCGCTGACTGTCACCACACCACCCACCACCGGCGATCAGTCACCGCCGCCCCGGCCCGGGTGCTGCTGCTGCAGTATAGTACGCGCTACGCGTATGTCACGTAACGACATCCGGCGGCGGCATGCCGGCATCACGTGACATGCAGTGTGCCCTCCTCCTCGCCCGCCCGCGCAGCTAGTAGTTGCACCGTGGCACCCGACCAGCATAGCCAGCACTCAGTTGTCGCCGGTATGTGGTCACACCCACCCAGTGGCAGACTGGCAGTGAGTGTGACCCCCCAGCCAGCCCCAGCCCACGCAGGCACGGTGGCACCCACAGTGGTCAGCGGCAGCGCACACAGGTCTGACTAGAGGCTACTGCAGTCTGCAGCTCAAGGTGGGTGTCCTGCTGTCCTGTTCACTACTCCGGCAGCCAGCCAACTGACAAATTGTTTTTTGCACTGGTAGGCACTGCAGGCAGCCACCCAGGCCTGAGCTGCCCTCCTGAGCCTAGCACCAGAACGGCCAGGTGGCACCACCACCAACCACCAGGCTGGGGGGCCCCAGCCCACCCACCACCAGCCAGGCCTTAGCTGCCCTGGGGCCCCCAGCCTACCACTGCACCAGCCAGGCCTTAGCTGCCCTGGGGCCCCCAGCCTACCACTGCACCAGCCAGGCCTTAGCTGCCCTGGACCCCCCAGCCTACCACCACACCAGCCAGGCCTTAGCTGCCCTGGGGCCCCCAGCCTACCATCACCAGCCAGGCCTTAGCTGCCCTGGGGCCCCCAGCCTACCACCGCACCAGCCAGGCCTTAGCTGCCCTGGGGCCCCCAGCCTACCACCGCACCAGCCAGGCCTTAGCTGCCCTAGGGCCCCCGCCTACCACCGCACCAGCCAGGCCTTAGCTGCCCTGGGGCCCCCAGCCTACCACCACCAGCCAGGCCTGCGCTGCCTTGGGGCCCCCAGCCCACCACCTACCAGGCCTGAGCTGCCCTGGGGGGCCCTTAGCCCACCAGCCAGGCCCGAGGCTTTTTTTATTTTGCACCAGCCAACCAGGCCTGAGCTGCCCCCCTGAGCTGAGCCCGGCACGGCACCACCACCTGGCCTGACTCTGAGTGCCCCCTGGGGGGCCCCAGCCCACCTACACCAGGCAGGCCTGAGGCCTTCCCGACCGACCTGAGCTTCCCTAGGGCCCCCAGCCCACCACCACCAGCCAGACCTTAACTGCCCTGGGGCCCACAGCCCACCCCTACCAGGCCAGCCAGGCCTGTGACCTTCAGCTCAGCCCACCACCAGTCAAGCCTGAGCTGTCCTGGGCCTCAGAGACCACCACCACAAGCCAGGCCTGAGGCCTCCAGCCCACCACCAGTAAGGTCTGAGCTGCCCTGGGGCCTCCAGCCCACCGCCACCAGCCAGGCCTGAGCTGCCCTGGGGCCCCCAGCCCACCACCACCAGCCAGGCCTGAGCTGCCCTGGGGCCCCCAGCCAACCACCACCAGCCAGGTCTGAGCCTGAGGCCTTACGCCCAGCCCACCACCAGCCAGGCCTGAGCTGCCCTAGGGCCCCCAGCCAGGCCTGTGGCCTCCAGCCCACCACCAGCCAGGCTTGAGGTGCCCTGGGGCCCCCAGCCCACCACCACCAGCATGACTACATATACTGGGGACAGCTATACACCTGGCTACATATCCTGGGGACATCTATACACCTGGCTACCTATACTGGGGACACTGGCTGTCTGTCATTATGTGCATTTACTGGTGAAAAGCTGTCTCTCATTACATGCATTTACTGGGGAAACGCTGCCTGTCATTATGTGCATTAACTGGTGAAATGCTGTCTCTCATTACGTGCATTTGCTGGTGAAAGGCTGTCTGTCATTACGAGCATTTACTGGTGAAAGGCTGTCTCTTATGTGCATTTACTGGTGAAACGCTGTCTCTTATGTGCATTTACTGGTGAAACGCTGTCTCTTATGTGCATTTACTGATGAAAACTTGAAAAGTTGTCTCTTATGTGCATTTACTGGTGAAAAGCTGTCTCTTATGTGCATTTACTGGTGAAAGGCTGTCTCTCATTACATGCATTTACTGGGGAAACGCTGTCTGTCATTATGTGCATTTAATGTAACTACATTAGCTGGTACAACTACATTACAGTTAGCCCCACCCACATGACGTCATGACCATGCCCATTTTTCGCTGCGGCGCAAATTCCCCCCAGTGAACCCCGTCTGCCAGCCCTTGTGCCCCCTTTGAGCCCCCCCAAAAATCTGAAGCTGGAGCCGCCACTGGGCTCACACCAACCTTTTTTTTTGTGTGACTGAAATGACACCAACCTCTTCTTTGTGTGTGACTGAAATGTAACATTGTACAGTTATTATTATTTAGTACTTATATGGTGCTCAAATTAAGCATAATTGAGTACAATCCTGCAGTGTCAAAGGGAAGAACTCAGCGCAGTTGTGATGACATGACACACGTTAGCGTTCTGTGCTTGTGTATCAAAACTTTGCTTGCTTTTCAAGTCAAAATGTAATTAAAATGTTTGCTTGTCTTGCAAAGCGCTTTTAAATCAAATTAATTTCAATCTAAGGTTTCACTGTACATTTTTTTGGCTGCAACAATACATACATACAATAGACATACATGAGTATGGTAGGGATTAGATTGTGAGCCCCTCTGAGGGACAGTTAGTGACATGACTATATATACTCTGTACAATGCAACAGAAGATGTTGACACTATGTAAATACAGCAGAAAGCTCTGCCTCTCAGGGCAGCACAATCCACGACCAAGATGGTTGTGGATGTTTGCCCCGGGATTTGTGGGGTCTAAAGCCCTCGTTTTGTGGCGGGGATGCGGCGGTTTACATCTAATGAAACTACTGAAGCGAACTAGCAGGTAAAAGTTTGCTTCAGAGTCTCTTTAACCAGTACACTATTCAGTCTCTGCTGAATAGTGATCGAAATGGCCAGATAACGATGGTAAAAAAAAAATCGGTATATAGCCTCCTTAAGAGTGCCTAAAATATATTATGCCAAGAGATGTTTTTTATCATTTCTCAAAAACTGTAAGATACGGGCCATGCATGCTTAGTAACGGTTTCCTAGTGTTTGTATAAGTGATAGTGTTCTTATGAGGGTGTTCTTTTCATTTACTTTGTACAGGGACAAAGGGCTACACCATATTATGGGGGGGGGGTTTCTAAAAGTACATTGTAGATTCCCACAGCAGAGGTAACAATAGTTTTTACACTACACATTGACGTGCAAATCAACACATGGAGCATCACACTTTTCATAAATTCCACTACAGGAAAGTCCTTTTGTGTAAAGACTGTTGAAATGTTAAACAAGTGCTATAAATATGCTTCTATAGAATGGATTGTTGCTCTTTTATTTATTATAGGGCATAAGGGGAATCCAATGTTCTGCTTTTTGTCCATAACGTTTTTTCCTATTTGATTGAAACTTCATTGAGTTTTCATAACCTGTCTGATAATAATGATTGCCATTTTTTTTTTTGTAAATAACCATATCACGTCCATGATGGTTAAAAAACAAAAACAGCTTATTTGTGTCAATAGTGAAATAAATGTAAAATATAATAATTTGCTGCTATTGACTGGCTAAAGCGCATATAAGTATGGCAAAAAAAACAAACAAAAAAATACATAAAAATATTAGCTTAAGTGTGCAATACATCTGTTAATTTTGCGGCCGTTTGACCGTCTGATTCGATTATCATTATTGAAGCCAATGAAAATCGGTACCACAACAACCATGCCCAATCAAAGATTTAACCAATTTCTTGCCACGATTGGTTGAATGTATCGTTCGGACATGCTGGGGAATCTTGGGCCATTGTGTTTGATCAAGTGCGTAGCAGTATTGGCATGCAATATAGTAATAACCGACAAGCACAACAGAATCCCCAGCCACTATCCCCCCCCCCCCCCCATCCCTGTGCATGTAAATACTTTACCTCTCATGCTGCTCCCGAGTGTCTGCGGACTCTCTGCCATACTTCTGCATTCAGGTCCAACGTGCATAGATACATCAGTAGAGGGGCATTCTCATTGGTACAGACCATGGGGAGCTCTGGCGGGAGCTTCAAAGATGTTTTGCCAGAGCTCAGAGTCACTTACAGCGATGGAAATAGCGGCGAGGTGCGGCAGTTGATAAGTGGCGCTGCTGGGTGAGTTGTAGGGGGCCGGGGGTGCTTGACTCAGCTGCAGGGGTTTTGCGCTGTTGGGGAGGACCAATGAGAAGTTCTGGGGTTTCCTTATTAAAGCGGTGGAAGACTTGCATTAGTGTCTTTAGACCTGCTTTTTGCAGGTCTAAGCTGCGAAGACAGCTCAGCAGAGACAGCAAAATGCAGGTTATTGGCAGCACAGAACAGGAGAGTTAGCTGTATTACAGCTGTTAAGCCTTGAACGTTCCTGAAAACTTTCTAGTGCCCAGGGCACTGGCACAGTTTGCCCCAACACATGCTAGCTCTGCCTGCTCCATGTGACCAGGTTTCCAGGTTTGGTTGACTGACTTCACTGTTGTAATCTTCCACTCACTAAAAATACAGCTCAGAAACTAGATTGTAATACAACGCTCTGGATAAAGCTCTCCTCCACCACAGTTATTTATAAAGTACATCTCCATCTCTGTCTGCTGGCATTGCTGCAATCCTAGTCTAAAAAGTTTTGAGGGCTGTGCTATTAGCATGCATGGCTTGATTTGTCTCTATTATATTTCATAGAACAGTTTAAAGGCACCTAGCATAAAGCATCTTCATAATTACAATCATATATCTGACAATTTAACGTGCACACCATAATGTACCATTAGTTATACAAATAACTAATAATTTGCTAATGACAACATTATGTTAAGTCAGTTTAGGGGTAATTAAAGTGAGTGATATTTACATATGCCTAATGAATCACAGTCGATGGCAGATTAAGAGATTCTAATGAATATTCATCTAGACACTCGCAACCAGCTTCTCAGTTTATAAACTGAATTATGGGTGATCTGCCCTTTTAAAACAAGCATTACGATCATCCTGATAGTGGGAATGAACAATTGTGCCTGATTGTAACTTTTTTTTAAAGAAATGTCATGGACAGGACACAAAACATTTTTATGTACTTCTATGCTGGCGTAACTATCGCTTGATATATTTCCTTTTATTACTGATCAACAGTGATGAGATACGGCCGCCACCATAACACAAGGCATAAAACAGAGAGCTGGAGTTTGGCTCGGGATAAAATGCTGCAAAGCCGATATGAAGACCCAACGATGCCGCTGTAAGTCATCTCCTCTGCCAGGACAATTAACTCACTTAAGTATAAATCTCTGGCATTATAGCATATTTACAACATTAGTTCTGAACAACAAAACATTATTGTTTGTTCAACCGAATATTTCAGGATAACATGGTTGTATTTATTCAAAAGCAGGTACTGAATTGCACTTATTCTCTGCATAATACAATAATGCTCAAACTGAGCTATGATGTTCAGGCCAAACTAAAAATATAGAATATATACAGCAATGTTTCTTGAAATATGTGGTAAAAGAAAAACACATTTGTGCATACGTAAACAGAGGAGTTTAACTTTTACTTAATTTGCTACTGGTGTCAAAAGTCCAACTTTATATTATATTATATATATATATATATATATATATATATATATATATATATACATATACACACACATATATATATATATATATATATATATATATATATATATATATATATATATATATATATATATATCTCCAGACGCACGGGAAAGTACATGCTTTTCCATTAATTCTCTTTGCAGGAGAAAATGTCCTAGGGGGCAGTAACTGAGGGACATGGGAAGGAAAAAAAAGTAAAAACTAAAATAAAAAAACAATTGAGAGATTAACGTTCTAATTCAAGAAGTGTGAAAACTAAACACAAAGATTTAATTTGTTGCTGTCTATGTTGGTTAATTTATCTACTTCCTGTGCAAACAGGAAGTCTGTACGAACAGGAAGTGATGAAAAGTATCCTATAAGGGGACAAATACATCAATAAAGTCCCAAAGAAGGTTGTAAACCCTTTCTGTCTTATCTAGAAAATGTAAAACCATGGAGATGGGCTTCAACAGCAATATATACAGTATAATCTCATTATAGCAAACTTTGATATAGTAAAACTTTGGGTATAGTAAACTAAATGTCCAGGTCCCAAACAAACACCATTATAAGTAGCAACACCTGGTATAGTAAACCTGGATATAATAAAACTTCTGTTATAGTAAACCTGTTTTTTGCCCCCTGCGGTATTCTGGATCCAGCTA
Organism: Hyperolius riggenbachi; assembly: GCF_040937935.1. Taxonomy (NCBI): domain Eukaryota; kingdom Metazoa; phylum Chordata; class Amphibia; order Anura; family Hyperoliidae; genus Hyperolius; species Hyperolius riggenbachi. The sequence continues at coordinate 310,153,816 of NC_090649.1, forward strand.
TAGTGGAAAGTGGGCGGGTGCATAGATCATATGACAGTCAGAGACCCATGAGCTGGTGGGTGGGCTGGCAGCCACTTGTATCATGCTCAATATCTGCACACAATTGTAGGCGTGCATAATTTACCTTAAAAGCACCAGCTGGTGAGACCTAGGCTTCCTGTGTAAGCTGCTGCTGATTACTGAGGGAATTGCCATCATCTGTGACTTGCTTGTGCATGGCTGCATTGCTACAGTATCATCCATGCTGCACAGAAATGTAGATAGAGGAGCACACTATCAGTACTGTACCTGCATTAACTGGTGAGACCTCTGCTTCCTGTGTAAGCCGTTGCATGATTTTTGCATGCATATCCCTGAAAATTGAGCACTGTGCATTTTGGTCTAGCTTAGACGCTACCTGTGGTCACTTGCTGAAGCACTGAAAAGAAAAAAATGACTCTCAATAATTGTTTGAATTAAAGATACAGTACGTTATTATACTTTATGTACTTTAGTATGAAAATCTGGTATCTAAATTTTCATGTAGAAATTTTTTTTCTTCTATTGTATTGAATAAGTGTTATTGATTAACATTGGGCTAAGATATTCCGCAGCACAATACAAATACATAGTACATAAGTATTATTGTTATAACATAGTTCACAGTACTGTAAATAGTCTATAAAGCAACAAAGTACATACAGATAAAAGCAGCTAAAAAAAACAAAACAGGGTAATATGTACAGTATATATATATATATATATATATATATATACACTGGATATATATATGTATATATATATATATATATATATATATATATATATACTGGAGATATATATATATATATATATATATACTGTATGGATATATATATATAGACACCTATATATATATATATATATATATATATATATATATATATATATATATATATATATATATATATATATATATATATATATATATATATAGTAGATGCAACACCAGAGCTATAATAAGACACGACAGAAGAGGGCGCTCTACTCTAATAGGATTTTATAGTTCATGACAACTACTCTAAATACAGTATATTCTGAGGCTAGTAACCTAACACTGGTGCTACCAATGCAATTGTAATAGCTCAGAAGCTACCGTATTTGGTGGTATCCACTTTGGTGTCTACTGTGAGCCTAGTTTAATACATACATAATATAATACATTCAAAAAAAAGTATTGTAGGAAATTTAGTAAGCTTTTCCTTCACTCAGGAGATGTATTGTACTTTTACATATCCTGTCATAAAGCAAAGCAACTGAAAAAGTAAAATGTATTTAATGAGGGCCTCTAGAAAAAAAAGAAATGACATTTTTCTATGGAAATAAATGTGTGGTATGCTCGTCAATGGGGAGCACCCCATTTTAATTTCTTCTTCACTTGTGCTTCCCCATTAGTTTACCCCATTAATGTCTCCAGTATTATAGTACTCTGTACTGATAATGTTATTAATATAATGTTATTGCTATTAAAATACCTTGGTTTCAATGCTCACCCCCATTATATTTCTATCATTATCCTGCTTCCTCTTTACTGTACGCCAATAATAGTGCTCTACCTAAATAAGATCGGACATGTTGGAAAAATCTTTATATTCGATCTAACAAAATGTTCGAACAAAATTATTTCATAAGAAAAAAAAATAAAAATTGTACCATGTATGGGCACTAAAAGCATATCCAACAGGGGCTTGTCAGATACGTTGTTAGGGCCGCACTCCTAACTTCATACAAGCCCAACCGTACTGCACATGCGCAACTACGCTCCGTGCATGCCCAGTAAAACAACAGGGTGAAAGAACAGGCATAAAGAAGAAGAGGGCAGCAGCGGTGGGGTCAAGGAGGATCTGGAAGGCCTCTGCCAATGCTAGCTTCTTGCCAGTGTGACCACTTTTCAAAGTGGCATGCTATGTTCATTGCATAATCTTGCTCCTTACCGTAGCGTACTATGGGCCAGATTTATCAAAGCATTACTTACAATTTGTTCTTCTTAAACAGTTCTAACCAGCAGGAAGACATGTTCTGCATGATAATAAGAACATTCCTAAAATCTACTTAATAGCGGCAGTTTAGTGTGAATTTCTAAAACTGCACTACAGTTAAGAAAAGTTCAAATCCATTCCTAAACTGCAGCAGATTAACCACTTGATGACCCAGCCTTTACCCCCTTTAAGGACCAGCGCTGTTTTCGCTGATCTGTGCTGGGTGGGCTCTACAGCCCCCAGCACAGATCAAACACCAGGCAGAGCGACCAGATCGCCCCCCTTTTTTCCCCACTAGGGGGATGATGTGCTGGGGGGGTCTGATCGCTCCTGCCTGTGTGTGGCTGGCGGGGGGGGCACCTCAAAGCCCCCTCCACCGCAGGATACCCCCTCTCCCTCTCCTCCCTCCCTTCCCCGGAGATTGGAGGCTGCACAGGAGCGGATCTGTCCTGTGCAGCCTCTAACAGGCTCCTGCCTGTCATGTGACAGCGATCCCCGGCCGCTGATTGGCCGGGGATCGCTGATCTGGTACAACGCTGCTACTGTTAGCAGCGTTGTACAAATGTAAACAAAGCGGATTATTTCCGCTTGTGTTTACATTTAGCCTGCGAGCCGCGAACGGCGGCCCGCAGGCTATTCACGGAGCCCCCCGCCGTGAATTGACAGGAAGCAGCCGCTCGCGCGAGCGGCTGCTTCCTGATCAGTTAGCTTGCAGCCGGCAACGCAGATCTGCGTCGCTGGTCCTGCAGCTGCCACTTTGCCGACGCGAGTTATGAGTGCGCGGTCGGCAAGTGGTTAAGAAGTGCTTATTAACAAAACAAAACAAACACAGAACATTTATATCGCGCTTTTCTCCTGGCGGACTCAAAGCGCCAGAGCTGCAGCCACTAGGACGCGCTCTATAGGCAGTAGCAGTGTTAGAGAAACTTGCCCAAGGTCTCCTACTGAATAGGTGCTGGCTTACCGAACAGGCAGAGCCAAGATTCGAACCCAGGTCTCCTGTGTCAGAGGCAGAGCACTTAACCATTACACTATCCAGTATTAGCACTTCTTCACAGCTTGTGCAGTGCAGGCTAGACATGAGTTGTGAAGTGCTCCTCCCCCTGATGCCAGGTGTCCTGTGAAGCTGTTCTGTGCTTAACCCTGTGCTAGGCATTGATCCACTGTTTCATTTCTAATACAGTGTATATTTATATTATATACTTATTTACATTACATATTGTCAGTTAACCTAAAATAGCTACCATAAATAATATATTTACACTATTATAACTTCTCTTTTCTGTATCAATACAGCAGATGTATTGGTTACGACAGTAACAGCAATTTCCCTCACATACTGCACTGTCTGAGAAACCCTCCTAACTCCTCTTATTGTAGAACAGTTTAAGAAGGAATCTGCACTATCTAGTGGGTTCTTAAAGTGTACCACAGACCATACAAAATAAAAGTTTTATACATACCTTCCTCCACTCCTATGTGCACAGATCACTCCCACGCTGCCATACTCAGCCTTCTGTATCGCCGGTACCCGGTCCCATAACTTCATCCAGTCGCGGCCAGTCTGCGCAAGAGAAGTGCGCTCTCTATGTATCTCTCCGACAGCCGAAGTTGCGGGATCCGTTACTGGAGATACAGAAGACTGAGGATGGTGGCGTGGAAGCGATCCATGCGCATGGGGCTGAAGGAAGCCCCAGGTATGTATAAATGTTTTATTTTGTATGATCTCTGGTTTCCTTTAAAGTGTAACTGTTGGACATAAAATCAAAATTCAACTCTTTATTTTTATCTGGTAAACAAGTAATAAGGATGCTAACCAGGCAATCCAAAAGTTAAAAATCACTATTACTTTTCTTGTTGATAAATGATCGTTCCCCAGTTTTCCTGACTCTTATTTGGTACACTGCCACACAAAGGAAGTTGCAGGGCATGCTGGGTTGTCTTTTTTGCTTCTTTACTTTCCTCTCAGACTTACCTAATGCAGCCTGATTGGCTGAAGCCTCTTTCCCCCGTTTTCCACTGCCACGCCTCTGTTCCTCTCTGATTGGCCAATATTTCTCATTCTGAGACAATGCACTTTCTATTGCAGAGCTGGGTGAGAGTGCCTGAAGGCTGGGAGGAGGGCGGGCAACGCATAAAAAAAATCAGGCGAAGGAGAGTAAGGGAGGAAATGACATCCGTATTGGCTTCAAGATAGACACAGTTAAAATGTACAATCCAAAGAAGGATTTTCTCTTTTTTTTACTATAGAAAAATCACTAAAATCAAAACTTGGACAGTGCAATACATGTTGTGTAAGTACAGCAAGTATTTATCTACTTATGTATGTGGGGTTTTTTTCTGAGATAGTATGCCTGACAGCTCCTCTTTAAAATGTCTGAGACAGTTCTGCACAGATTTCTAAAAACCTACCGATATTTTGTCTCAGACACTCTTGATAAATGTCCCCTTATGTTTTCTCTGATCACCCACATACATTTTTTGTTAATGGTACTCCACCTATTCTTTTACTGTGCCGCACTTTAAGAAAAAGAGCTGTTAGAGAACTTTATAGAACACCACCCTTTTCACCTTTTCTACTGCAACAAATATAGGACCTTCCTAATAACAATAAAAATAAATAAATACTATTAAAAGTGTTATGGGTGGTATTGGTATACTCAGGGGCGTAACTACTGCCCCTGCAAGAGATGTGGGGCAGAGGGGCCCAAGGGGAGAGGGGGGCCCGCGGCTCTGGGGCCCACCACCCACCCACAAGCATTAACAAGCAGAGTAACGAGTAGGACACAAATTGCGAGCAGGCTGTTGCTGTCGGGTGCGGTGTCGAGCACTAGGACCTGGAGGCATACTTCTCTTGAACCTCTGGATGCTTGGTTATCAGCCACCCTCCCTGCCCCTTCAAGCAGGCAGGATGGACTCACATGGCGAGGTAATCCCTTGAGGGCTGCTAAGAGTTACGAGTTAAAGAACTTCTGTGTCTTCTTCTTTCTTCTGCCGCTCTCCTACAGACAGGGTGATAAATGGTAGAAAATGTCATGTCTACCGCTGCCAGGCTGTGTCTGTGTGTATGTAGTCAGTGGCTGTGTGTGTGTATATGTATGTAGTGTGTGTGTGTGTGTGTCTCTGTGTGCGGCTGTGTATGTAGTGTGTGGCTGTGTGTGTAGTGTGTGGCTGTGTGTTTTGTATATGTATGTAGTGTCTGTGTCACTGTGTGTGACTGTGTATGTAGTGTGTGGCTGTGTATGTAGTGTATGGCTGCGTGTGTCTCTGTATGTAGTGTGTGTCTGTGTGTGTCGCTGTGTGTGGCTGTGTATGTAGTGTGTGGCTGTGTATGTAGTGTGTGGCTGTGTGTGTGTCTGTCTGTGTCTGTGTGTACAGTATGTATGTATGTATGTATGTATGTATGTATGTATGTATGTAGTGTGGCTGTGTTTGTGTATATGTATGTAGTGTGTGTATGTACGTACGTGCGTGCGTGGTCCTGCTGTCTGCCGAATTGCTGTTTTGTGGGGGTGCCTTAGTCTGCCTGATTTCTTTTTTTGTGGTTGGGGGTGCCTGGGTTAGGTGTCGGGGGGGGGGGGGGGGGTCATTTTATTTGTGGTGTTTTGCCTGAGGGTGGGGGTGGGGGGCAGATGGGTTTGATGGGGCCCCATCCAAAGTTTTGCAGGGGGGCCAGAGGTTTTTAGTTACGCCCCTGGTATACTGTAGTTCTACAAAAACATTCCAGGTTTTGGCCAGACTTACATTTTAAACATGGGCAATATTACACTCTTAGGCCTGAGACCCGCTAGCAGCACTTTTCTAAGCACTTGGGATTTGAAAAGCTCTTTCTACTGTAATGTTATCTGTGTGATCTCAACTGAGGGATGTGATTTTTTTTAAATCCCCCATAACATTACATTAACTGTTAACAAGAGCTTTATAAATCACTGTCACTGAGAAAATCGCTGTTAGTGGGCCAGGCTTAGTGTAAACAGTGATGCCTGCAGCAAAATAATACAAATTTAGGTTTTTGTTTATAACAAAAATGTGATTGCTGCATCCTATCACTAGCTGCATAGAAGATATGAATCTACACAGTATCTATATATTTAATATGCGAAAAAAATGCTGAATTTGGCTGCCTGCAGAGACTCTGACTCTAAAGATTTTAAAAGCTCCTGCTAATGCAATGCTATGGGGATTTTTACAAAATCACATTGTTCCCATAGGATGACATTAGCAGGAGCTTTTAAAATCAGAAAGCGCTCAGGAAAGCTCTTCTGGTGTGCACCAGTCCTAAGTACTTTATATGGTGCAAATCTTGCATCCATTCTTAATACAAAGGTTCCATCTTGTGGTCAATCTTGTTATTGCAACTAATGAGGTCACAGTGGAAGAACAAAATTCAGACATGCAGGAAACTCTCAGTTATCCAGTACTCAGCTAACTAGAATTCTCCAGCAACCATATAAAAAATCCTAGCCTTACAGGATATTTTTACACTTTACACATACACACTTTATACAGTAATAAACTTGTGTTACATTAACCACTTCCCTACTATGGGTTTTTTACCCTTCTGTACCAGAGCAATTTTCACCTTCCAGCGGTCCTTCCGTTCATTCGCCAATAATTTTATCATTACTAATCACAACAAAACAATCTATACCTTGTTGTTTTGCCACCAATTAGGCTCTATTTAGGTGGTACATTTTGCTAAGAATTACTTTAACCCCCTTGCCGTTCCAATTCTGATGGCAAGGGGGTGGCACAGCACTTTTTTTTTTTAATCATGTAGCCGCTTGTCCCGCTGACAAGCGGCATCCCGCCATCCACTCCGATTGCCTTCGGCGATCAGAGTAAGCAGGAAATCCCGTTCAGAACGGGATTTCCTGCAGGGCTTCTCCGTCGCCATGGCGACGGGGCGGGATGACGTCACCAACGTCATGGACGTCGGGACGTCAGAGGGAATCCCGATCCACCCCTAAGCGCTGCCTGGCAATGATTGGCCAGGCTGTGCAAGGGGTCTGGAGGGGGGGGGGGGCGGCGCTGCAGGTAGCGGTGGCGATCGGGATATGCACGCAGCTAGCAAAGTGCTAGCTGCGTGCAGTAAAAAAAAAATTTGAAAATCGGCCCAGCGGGGCCGGAGAAATCCTTCTGCGCAGGTTACCCCGACCTGAGCTCGGGATAACCGGCAAGAAGGTTAAATAAAAAAAAAGAAACAACATAATTATTTATCAGTTTTCAGCCGTTATAGTTTTAAAATAATACATGCTACCATAATTAACACCCACACATTTTATTTCCCTATTTGTACTGGTTATTGCAATGTTTAAAATATCCCTAGTACGATGTATGGCGCCAACATTTTATTTTAAAAAAAGATGCATTTTTTCAGTTTTGCATCCATCACTAATTACAAGCCTGTATTTTCAAAATTAACAGCAATATACCCTTCTGACATGTTCAGCTCCTAAAGTAACTATGCATGTAGTTTTATTTGGGTAACTATGGGAGAGTGAGGGCGGTAAGGAGTTAATATTAATGTAATGTATGTGTATTTTTTTATTTTTTTTTAAATGTATGTAGGTGTAATTTTACTATTTGGCCAACCCTCTAACAGGCGGCATTGAGTACCAACGTGGGAGCGATCGTGGAAATAGACGCATATCTACTCCCCTGGGCAGGCATAGATATACTGCCGTGAATGGAATAAGTGGTTACGTTTGTCTTTTGTGTCTTCATTTGTTTTTATTACTGGATTTAAACATTAATACAGAGTGTATGGTAAATATACAGTACTGCATAAGCTAGGCCTATTTTTATCACTGACTCTCAAGCAAACAGAAACTACATTTGTACAGGATCAGCTGATCCCCATTGTTGCCAGATAACAGGAGTTTTACTGTATTATTATTGATATACTATATATAGCGCCATCATTTTCCATGGTACTGTACAGAGTAGGAAAACAAGCATAGGAACATAAAAATACAGACATTGATATACCGAAATACGTAATATAGAAGTGATAGACATGACAGTTAGGCCCCTTGTCCATAAGAGGCTGAAAGCTGTAACGATCTGCTGGTGTGTGTGGGCACTAGCAGACAGACAATTATCAGACTTTCCCTGAGAGGGTAAAGTCTTACAGGCAGTAACAGTGGAAGGCAGTACAAACACTGAATACAGATATAAGAATGGTCAGACAAATCGAGTCGGCAACAGATCAGATTGGTGAGGTACAAAATCGGTAGGCAATATCTTAGTGTGTTATCAGCCAGAGGTCGGCAACAGGTCAGATTGGCAAAGGTACAAAATTGGCAGGCAAAGAGAGGTCAGAGAAACAGGCAGAAGTCAAACACAGGTATAATAAATATGTAATAAGCTGAGCTAGTATGGAATCCCCGGGGTCCTGCTGGTTCAAGCCACACACGGAACTGACTAAGGTCTGAAGCCTTCACTGCGAAGTGTTAGCTAGAGCAGACAGTGAGCAAGTGTCAGAACAGCGCTTAAGAAGCCCGGGTAAGCAGGAGACCACGCCCCCACGTTGCTAGTGGCTGGATAGTGTAATGGTTAAAGGGAAGGTTCAGGGAGGGTGGGTAAAAAATGAAAATCAATTTCTACGTCTGCGCAGTAGAGCCCGGAGGACGTCCGATGACGTCAGCGCGCCGGCGTGGGACGCAGAAGTTCCGGGCCTTGGAGCGCAGAAGAGCCCGACCTGGCAGCCGGCCTGGCCAGGTCGGGTAGGCCACCGGAGACCACCGGGAGCCTGCGGAGCGGCGGCGAGGGCACCTCCTGCCTGCCACGGGCTGGAGGAAGCCCCAGGTAAGTGGAAATTGATTTTCATTTTTTACCCACCCTCCCTGAACCTTCCCTTTAAGGGCTCTGCCTCTGACATTGAAGACCAGGGTTCGAATCTCGGCTCTGCCTGTTCAGTAAGCCAGCACCTATTCAGCAGGAGACCTTAGGCAAGTCTCCCTAACACTGCTACTGCCTATAGAGAGTGTCCTAGTGGCTGCAGCTCTGGCGCTTTGAGTCCGCCAGGAGAAAAGCGCTATATAAGTGTTTGTCTTTGTCTTTTGCTAGGCCAATCAGGAACCGAAGGTGGAACCATGCGTGTCAGCTGACAGGTGATCAGCTGACACATTTCCTTATAGCATAAGAGGTGCGACGCTGCCAGTTCATGCGTCTACCCTCACTTACAATCTGAGTATCATGCGGCTGGGACTCCGCATGAACGCTGCTGACACCATCTCTGTCAATGCGGCCAGCCACAGCGGAAGTCCCAGATGTGCTGCCAGCGGAGGCAGCAGAACCTGACATGGTAAGCACAGGATTACTGACAAAAGCAATAAATTCACCATCTTTCAGCTGTTTCTGTGCACCAACTGGGCATTTGCTAGTGCACAGCATTGGAGAGGTGGCCTATGGAGTTACATCTGAGCATGGCTGTAGTCAGATATAACTCCATAGGCCATAGCATGGTCAGATGTAACTCCATAGCAGCGATTCAGTCTCAACAGGTTCCATGGAGGAATAGCAGGAACAGCAGGTACAGCAGGTACTCTTCATGCAAGAAAAGTGGGCAAAACACAGAAGAATGCACAATGCTGGTGGGCTCCAAATTCCCTGAGGAATACCAGCCTGCTTGGGGAGCAAGGGGTTAACAGTGCCTAGGAGGGGTGACCCCACACCGTCCATTTGTTTAAGTTGACAAATCTGACTCTTCGGGGGTTTAAAAAATGTATTTTTTTTCCTGCCAAAATATTAGGATTGATTTTCTGAAAAACTTTTTACAAAATTATATGAGATGTACAAAGCATACATAGCAAATGGTGTCAGTATGATGTTTGTGGGTTTCACACTTTACTCGGTGCCATTGATTCTATTGCAAATACATGGAATTCTATTGGGTTTGGAATTGAAGGACCCTGATCATCCCTAAATTCTACAGTATATTATAATTAGAAATTAATAATATACAGTATTTGGGGTGAAACCCACCGAGGCATTTATACCAGGCATATATACACAATATAGAATCTATAAATATTGACAGCTTTCAAGATTCAGGCCTGGTGCACACCAAACAACGCTAGCAGATCCGCAAAATGCTAGCAGATATTTAAACACTTTTTCTTCTTTTTCTGTAGCGTTTCAGCTAGCATTTTGCGGTTTTGTGAAGCGTTTTTGGTGTAGTAGATTTCATGTATTGTTACAGTAAAGCTGTTACTGACAGCTACTGTAACAAAAAACGCCTGGCAAACCGCTCTGAAGTGCCGTTTTTCAGAGCGGTTTGCGTTTTTCCTATACTTAACATTGAGGCAGAAACGCATCCGCAATCCAAAAAGTGCCTCACCCTGGGAGTATGTGTTTCAGCAAAACGCTTCCCGTTTTGGTGTGAACCACCCCATTGAGATACATTGACCAAGCGTATCCGCAGCCGCAAGCGGCTGCAGAAACGCTGAAAAAGCCGCTCGGTGTGCACCAGCCCTAACACTGATTAACATCCACAGCTACATTTAACCCAATGGGCTTGATTCACAAAGCGGTGCTAACCTACTTAGCACGTCTAAAGTCTTTAGACGCGCTAACCAGGGTGCTAAGTAGGTTAGCACCGGATTTCTCAATCAGATCGTGCGCTAACTTTGCGCGCGTAAAATGTTACGCGCGCAAAGTTTTACGCGCGCTAAGTCCCATAGGCTTTAATGGGCACTTCGCGCGGTGCGCCCTGTGCTCTGTGCAGTACGCGCGTAAAGTTTTGTGCGCGTAAAGCTTTACGCGCGTAAAGTTTTATGCGTGAAAAGCTTGTTTAGACGTGCTAAGGGGGTTTTCACAGGCGTGCTAACAGTTAGCACTGCTTTCTGAATCAAGCCCAATGTGTTTCATGGACCAACACCCAGTTCTTCATAAGTTGGGTTTTATATCTGAGGCCATAAAATTTATTGCAAAAGATTCTTTAATCCCATAAAAATCCCATAAAAAATAAATCAATAAAGAGCATTCAAATACACCATTAAAAATTAGGAATAAAAAGAAGTATGAAATCACTAGAGGGCCAGAAAACAAAAAACGACATATCCAGTGTTATTTAAGATTTTGTCAGTAAGCATGCCTAGTAGTATAAGATACACAATAACAAGATACAATAATAAAGCACTGCACAGCAATATATAATAGATCCAAAAATGATATATATGAGTACTTGCAATGGAGCCCAAGGAAGTTCATTTGGAGGTCCAACACCAGTATTTCCATAAAAGAACCATATACTACAGTACCTATAAAAGATCATAATAAAGGCATTTTAAAACAACATAAAGATGAGGCACACTTTTATTAATAATTACATTGATATGGGCTACAATTGTTAGCATCCACAGAACCAAAATGTAAAAATGTAGTTGTACATGCAAGTGTATCATATAAACAAAAAATATTCATAGCAATCACTATAAGTGTGCTAACATGACCATATACAGTATGTGTGGAGAAGGCATCACACACATTTATCCCTGATACTTAATTCACTGACATACCGTATATATGGCTCAAGCCTTGGGTTATAAATATTTTTCTAAAATTAATGCAGGCCATACATCGATTTTTTTGTCAATTGATCAGTAGATTTGATTCTTTTATTGAATCAGAAAGAATTGAATAAAGTGATTTAGGAAGCAAAATCCCATAGATCGGTCCGGGCAGTAAATTTACATTGATTGTACATGAATTGAAAGCCTCTTGATGAGTTTTGATTAGGATATTCGAAGGTTGTTAGTAGAGCTATTCTTTATTTGAATTATTGATACTACATAACATAAGTAATTTTACTCTGGGAAACCATATACTATACTTGTTATAAATGTGTGAGCAATTGTATTTTGAATTGTACAGTTTTTCATGATGTAAACAGAAAATGTATTAACAACACCTGGTGCACCAGAAAAGTATAAAGAAAAAGAGCAAAACACATTCATTTTTATTAGCAAAAAAAAGTCTGAGGCCATATCACAAAAAAGATACATGAAAATCCCAAGCAAATATAAAAAAAAGATTTCTTGTTCATAAAGTAGGACTGCTGCTAAATGATAATATTAGATTAGATTAGATAAGGGCTGGCAAGAGAGGCTCCAGCCTCTGGGCACAGTGTAGGAGGGGGCGAACAACTCACTCAGTTATTATTCCCCTATTGTGTTTGAAGCAGATAGAAATAAGAAAAGGGGATACATGGCAGTGACTGCAAGCCAGATAACTAGAGATTAAGGTGTTGGGGGCCCTGGGGCGCCTCTTAGTCTAATAGCAATTAGTGTGTGATGGCTGTTGTGGGAGGGATGGAGGGGCGCACTTTGGTGTCTCTGCCTTGGGTGCTGGAGGACCTTGTCCTGTCTCTGGATTAGATGCTAAATATCAGAACAGAGGCACCAGAACAGGATAAAATATAAAAAATCTGTTGAAAAAGGAAGGTAGTGGTGGACTTACCTCTTAGATGACTTGATTTTGTCAGATTCAAGTAAAATTTTTCTTTACTGAATACTCCACAGTGCAACGCATTTCACGGATATAACATGCTTCATCAGGCTGAATAAAGAATAACTGCATAACTGCCAAGAGTCCTAGTGAAGCCAAGCACTTAATGGCAGTGAGCCCAAAGTGGCACTTGGCTTCAATAGAGCTCTTTGTAGTTTCTCGCATCTGACAAAATCGAGTCATCTATGGGGTAGAGATGGCCAGAACCTCCGATTTTCGGTTTGCGGACCGCGTTCGGGCCATCTCTACCCCATGTTCAATGGGGAGGCTAACTTTGAAAACTAGAAACATTTATGCTGACCACAAAAGTGGTGGAAAAGATGTTTCAAGGGGTCTAACGTTCGAGTTTTTGCATGGATGAGTGGGATACATGCCAAAACTCCCCGGAAAAAAATCTGGATTTGAACGCACAGCAGCGTTTTAAGGGCAGAAATCACATTACATGCTAAATTGGAGGCCTAAAGTGCTTTAAAACATCTTGCATGTGTATGCATCAATCAGGTAGTGTAATTAGTGTACGACCTTTTCTTGGGTCAGGTGTGCCCCCCAACCCCAACACACTCATATAGCCGTCGGTCATTGCTTCATTGTGATACGCAAGCCCCTTCACCGCGGCAAGGTAACAATCACGAAGGGGAATTGACACATGTACGTGCCTTTTGTTATGTTGTTACAGCTGCAGTGCACCCAGAAAAATTAGGCAGGCATGTACACGCACCAGAAAAACTATTAAAATTCAGAAATCCGCCTGGAATCCTGGTGGACCCTGTTGGTGGTGGCGGAGAAGGCAGTCAAGCGGCCTGCAGGCAGAGATGCTGTGTGTGGGTACTGACTTAGTCTTCTGGCAGCCTGAGCGTGCTTTGCAGACCAGGCATCCGTGGTCAGATGGACGCTTGACCCAAAGCTGTGTGCCAGATATGTCACCACTTGCCTTTCAACATCACGGTACAGTTTAGGTATCGCCTTTTTTGAGAAATAATTGCGGCCTGGTATCTTCTACTGCGGTGTGTGGCTTTGCTTTTGTGTGCTGCTTTTCCTCAGGTGGTCATCCCATTGCAGTTTGTGCTTTGTAATCATGTGCCTTCGTAAGGTAGTTGTCCCTTCGCGGGTCTTGGTCTTTCCCTGGCTCAATTTTCGGTGGCAGAGAGTACAGATGGCATTGCTCTCATCTGAGGCAGACACACAAAAAAAAGTCCACACTGCTGAGCCCTGGGGTGATGGCACTTTGCTGGTGGCGACCGACTGAGTGTTAAGTTGGGTGCCAGAATCAGAGCAGAAGGAGGAAGATATGTCACGCTTCTGTGCGGAAGCTGAGAAAGATGAGGTGTTCTCAGGGGCGTAGCTAGAAATGACTGGGCCCCATAGCAAAAAAAAAATTATGGGCCCCCCCCCCAACGACCTTCCAACCCCACGGACCTCGGACCTCCCACCCAAACATTTTGTGGGGAAATCTGATTTCCCCACAAAATGCAACCAGATTGTCGGCAGATTTCCCTACAATATGCAAACAGATTGTCGGCAGATTTCCCAACAAAATGCAACCAGATTGTCTGCAGATTTCCACACAATATGCAACCAGATTGTCGGCAGATTTCCACACAATATGCAACCAGATTGTCGGCAGATTTCCACACAATATGCAACCAGATTGTCGGCAGATTTCCACACAATATGCAACCAGATTGTTGGCAGATTTCCACACAATATGCAACCAGATTGTCAGCAGATTTCCACACAATATGCAACCAGATTGTCGGCAGATTTCCACACAATATGCAACCAGATTGTCGGCAGATTTCCACACAATATGCAACCAGATTGTCGGCAGATTTCTACACAATATGCAACCAGATTGTCTGCAGATTTCCTCACAAAATGCAACCAGATTTTTGGCAGATTTCCCCACAAAATGCAACCAGATTGTCGGCAGATTTCCCTACAATATGCAACCAGATTGTCGGCAGATTTCTACACAATATGCAACCAGATTGTCGGCAGATTTCCCAACAAAATGCAACCAGATTGGCGGCAGATTTCCCCACAAAATGCAACCAGATTGTTGGCAGATTTCCCCACAAAATACAGTATATGTAGTTAGGTCTATAGTGGGCTAACATTAATTACCTGGAGGTGGGGTGGTTGGGCAGGCTGGTACACTATTTGTAGTGCAGGCGGCACTGCACTGGGTAGGCAGTTAGGTAGCTGGGTGGGAGGGTAGGCAGATAGGTAGACGGGTGGGCAGTTAGGTAGCAGGGTGGGAAGTTAGGTAGAAGGGTGGGCAGTTAGGTAGCCGGGTGGGGAGTTAGGTAGCCGGGTGGCAGGGTGGGCAGTTAGGTAGCTGGGTGGCAGGGTGGGCAGTTAGGTAGCTGGGTGGGCAGTTAGGTAGCCAGGTGGGAGGGTGGGCAGTTAGGTAGTGGGCAGCTAGGTAGCCGGGTGGGAGAGTGGGCAGTTAGGTAGCCGGGTGGGAGGGTGGGCAATTAGGTCAACGGGTGGGAGGGTGGCCAATTAGGTAGCCGGGTGGTAGGGTGGCCAGTTAGGTAGTGGGCAGTTAGTTAGCCGGGTGGGAGGGTGGCCAGTTAGGTAGCCGGGTGGGAGGGTGGCCAGTTAGGTAGTGAGCAGTTAGGTAGCCGGGTGGGAGGGTGAGCAGTTAGGTAGCCGGGTGGGAGGGTGGGCAGTTAGGTAGCCGGGTGGGAGGGTGGCCAGTTAGGTAGTGGGCAGTTAGGTAGCCAGGTGGTAGGGTGGCCAGTTAGGTAGTGGGCAGTTAGTTAGCCGGGTGGGAGGGTGGCCAGTTAGGTAGCCGGGTGGGAGGGTGGCCAGTTAGGTAGTGAGCAGTTAGGTAGCCGGGTGGGAGGATGAGCAGTTAGGTAGCCAGGTGGGAGGGTGGGCAGTTAGGTAGCCGGGTGGGAGGGTGGCCAGTTAGGTAGTGGGCAGTTAGGTAGCCAGGTGGGAGGGTGGCCAGTTAGGTAGCCGGGTGGGAGGGTGGCCAGTTAGGTAGTGGGCAGTTAGGTAGCCGGACGGGAGAGTGGGCAGTTAGGTAGCCGGGCGGGAGAGTGGGCAGTTAGGTAGCCATCAGTTAGGTAGCCGGGTGGGAGGGTGGGCAGTTAGGTAGCCATCAGTTAGGTAGCCGGGTGGGAGGAGAGGTAGCCGTGTAGTAAGTGGGGTAGGAGCCCAACTTCTATTCCCCCTGCCTCACCTGAGGTCCCCCTCCTTCCATTAGCGGCGAGAGAGCGGCATATACAGGAAGCTCCGGCGCCGGCGGGGTAATCAGCCGCTAGAGGTTCATCTGCTTCCCGGGCTACGGTGTCTTCTCTGTATTGCTGCTAGCAATAAACCAGGAAGTGGTGCGAGCAGCAATACAGAGAAGACAGCGTAGCCCGGTGGCAGCTGAACATTATATAATATTGGGGGTTGATGGCACGTGCCTTCTTCTGAACACTGTACTTTGGTCAAGGGCCGCACGAAATCACGACAGCGCGACCGCGAACAGACCTGCCAGGTGCCCTGCCTCTGGTTCTGCCTTTTGTTTTGTCCATATTGGGGGGGATGAAGTGAAAGGTATGCACTGACTTGACTAATACAATGTACGGTTACACAGGTGCAGTGAACAGGTTGCAGTGACTGCTGGTACAACAATGTGCGGTTACACAGGTGCAGTTAACAGGTATGCACGGACTGGTATATAAAACAGCATGCAGTCACACAGGTGCAGTGAACAGGTAAGCAGTGACTGCTGGTACAACAATGTGTGGTTACATAGGTGCAGTGAACAGGTTGCAGTGACTGGTATTACAAATGTGCAGCTGTCACACACACAGGTACCGTGAACAGGTGCAACGACTGGTGGTGGTATATAAAACTGCGTGCGCTCACGTAGGTAGGTAGGTGCACTGAACAGTGAACAGGTGCAGTGATTGGGATTACAAATGTGCAGCTGCCTGTCACACACACAGGTAGTCACTCACTGAATGTGCTGGGCCTGGCAGTGGCACAGTAGGAATTACCACCAAGGGGCCAATGGCCAGCTGCGACTGACTGACAGGGCTGTATATAATGCAAGTGGGCCACAAAAAAAAAAAAAGAACAAGAACAAGATTAGCTCTCAAAAGAGCTGTTGAGGGGTGCTTTTTTAGCAATAAGAATAAGCAAGGAGCAAGCTAACAAGCCTACAAGAGCCTAACTAAGCTTTCCCTATAGCTCTCTCTGCAGCAGCTCTCCCTTCTCTAATTACTGCAGGCACACGAGTGAGTCCAATGCCTGACGCTGCCTGCCTTTTATAAGGGGGGGGGGGGCTCCAGGAGTGAGTGTAGCCTGATTGGCTACAATGTGCCTGCTGTTTGTGATGTAGAGGGTCAAAGTTGACCCTAATGATGCACTATGGGGGCGAATTGAACTTCCGGAAAAGTTTGCGGTTCTCCGCGAACGTGAACCCCGGAAGTTCGGGCCATCTCTACTATGGGGAGGTGAGTCCACCACAACCTCCCTTTTTAAACTGTTTTTAGTATAATTTCATCCTGTTCTGACGCCTCTGTTCTTATTTTATCATCACATTTTGTCCTCCCTTGGTAGAGGGGTGTTGCCCCAACTTTTTCTTCTGCTCTACAATGAGCGACTTCTTAACCTGAGTGGGGTCAGGTCTATGCTTCCCACCTGCCTATACAGTGGTTTCCTAAAGGGGCCTATACACTAATTGATTTCAGCCATCGATCGATTCTGTAGTATCGATTGATCAATCAGAAATCGATTCTTTCAAATCTATCGATTGATTTGCGGCCGATTTTGATCTATTTCGATGGATTTGATCTATCTGACAGGATAGAAAATCTAGGTCGATTTGCTGCTGGTAGCAGATCCATGGCCCATAGAGTTGCATTGAATCTAATGGTCCAATAATGCATTTAGATAGATTTTCAATAGATTTAATTCTGAAATCTATTGGTAATCTGTTCCTAGTGTGTGGCACACATCAGATAGATTCCTGTCAGATTCGACTTGACAGGCATCTGACAGAAATCTATCTAATGGTGGCCATACATGGTACAATTTTTTCATACAATCTTACCATTTCTATGTAGTATAAGGGTAAATTAAGTGAATGTACTGAAAGGATAATGTAGGCAGTTCCCTTATATTACATAGAAATGGTATGATTGTATGAAAAAAATTGTACCATGTATGGCCACCATAATGGTTGAATCTGCTGCAAATCTATAAGTGTTTGGCCACCTTTAGAGGTAACCTTCCTGTGAGTATCATTGTATGCAAACCACCTTGTTTACTTTATCTTAACATACTACACTATTGTGGGCTCTCAATTTTCCTTTTTGTCTTTCCACAAAAACACTTCAGAGTCCTTTTCCACTGCAGATCTCAATCACGCTGCAATTCTGATGGCAATTTGTTTTCCTGCGCGTTGCATTTTTCATACAATCATTACGTGTGGCGTGATTGCGATTCTTGCACAGTACCAGGATTTTCATGTGCTCACATAGGGTGTATCTGAGCACAATCACACAACCACTGGAGCAGGCAGTGCAATTGTACTTTGGTAAAAATTGCAACACCTGCAATTGGTGCAGTGGAAAAGGGACAGGGCAATTACAGTGTTACTCATGTGCCCCTGCGATTTATTAAATGTAAGGAAACTGTGTACGATCCCATTTTCGGATCGTAATGCGCCTAGTGAAAAAGGGCTCTAACTATAAACGTCAAATGCAATTCTTGGCAATGTGCAAAAGAAAATCCAGTAAACTAAACATAAACTGATCTGAGAAAACAGACAGTGTTCAGCGGTTAGAAATTCCCTTCATAACTAGAGTGTTTTTTCCCTGTTATATTATTTTAAAAATACTATGCAGAACTTAATATACTTCCTCATTCCATTATGCTAAATGCCATTTCTTTCTATATTATTTTTATATTGCTCCCGTTTATTAGACTTTTATCTCTGTATATACGATGCTGCAGTTATTAAAATGGGCCTTTGTAAGCTGTACACAGCTCACTTTACCTAATGCAGCCTGTTGCTGAATGCTGATACTTCGGCATACTAGAGGACTTTGTTCCATTACTACATAGGGAACACAATAAGCATAGATATAACCACAGGAAATAAAATAGCCAATATATTTTGATAAACAACAATGGGCAGGAAATCCTGGAAAAAAAACATAGGGACACTGGGAGCCCAAATGGTGTAGCACGTTCAAAAATGGAGGAGAAATGTCAGATTTAATGAGTTAGTATTCACAAAGGTGGGTTGCAGGAAGAGCAACCATCAACTGCGCCTTAGGAGGATACCGCCTCCAAACGGGTACAAGTCGCGGCCTGTACTGGTCACACTCTGCATAAAAGGACCTGGAGCCCAGGGGTCCGGGAAGGACTCCCCTCAAAGAGGGGCATGGTAGGAACAACACACGGTGGAGAGGCCCCCAAGAATTATAAAATCAAGTTTTAAAAACAACTTGAGGTGCCTTACCTCAGACAAGAAATCACTTACGGTACAGTAAGAAATAAATTTATTAAGCACAAGTCTTGTGATTAATAAATACATTTCTTACTGTACCGTAAGTGATTTCTTGTCTGAGGTAGGCCACCTCAAGTTGGTTTTAAAACTTAATTTTATAAGTCTTGGGCGCCTCTCCACCGTGTGTTGTAATTTATTTTGATGCAAAACATGAAATCTATAGAAGATATCCATACTGATATGCATTCCTGAAGTTCAAGTTAAATGGTTCCCTACACGACAGTCACCATATTGCATTTGTGTCTTGCTTTCATAAGAAAGAACATAGACTTGATTTTCCAGAATTTCAAAACCAGGCAGAACAATGAAGTGCTACTGCTAGGCTATGTGCTATCTTTGTTTCTTATTTTGTTATGCTTGCAATATGACTCTGATTCAGACAATTATGTGTACATAACTATATCCTGTCTCATTTGAAAAGACACCCTGTACCAAGATTGCTAAATATAACTTCCTGGATGGAAAAAAAGTTCATTAGAAATCTGTTGTGTGTATATTTTCAGTGTACACAGAAAATATACAGTGTAAAAATAAAACTCTCCCTATCAGCACAGGCAGCACAAAGTTACAGGAACCAACGGCTAACAGAGTAGCAGGAAAAAAAAATGAGTACTTGTCCCATCAAAACAGGTTTTGTTGCTTAGCTACACCCCTTTCTGAAAAACTGCCATGGCAGTTTCTGCCTTTGCAAAGACTGCTAAGAGATTCTGTTACCTGTGGGTGGGAGAAACACCGGGTAAAAACTAGGAGGCTGAGATGCAATGGTATGGAAGTCACTACAGTGGGATGCGAAAGTGTGGGCAACCTTGATAATCGTCATAATTTTCCTGAAAAAATCGTTGGTTGTTACGATAAAAAAGTCAGTTAAATATATCATGTAGGAGGCACACACAGTGATATTTGAGAAGTGAAATGAAGTTTATCGGATTTACAGAAAGTGGACAATAATTGTTTTCAGCTGTTTTCAGCTGTCTGTTTCCACAGTTAGGAACATATTGAGGAAATGGAAGACCACAGGCTCTGTTAACGTTAAGGCTCGAAGTGGCAGACCAAGAACAATCTCGGATAGACAGAAGCGACGAATGGTGAGAACAGTCAGTCAACCCACAGACCAGCACCAAAGACCTCCAACATCATCTTTCTGCAGATGGAGTCACTGTGCATCGTTCAACCATTTGGCACACTTTACACAAGGAAATGCTGTATGCGAGAGTGATGCAGAGGAAGCCTTTTCTCTGCCCACAGCACAAACAGAGCCGCTTGAGGTATGCTAAAGCACATTTGGACAAGCCATGGAATAAGGTGCTGTGAACTGATGAAACTAAAATTGAGTTATTTGGGCATAACAACATGCGTTCAGTGGTGCTCACCGCCAGGTCGTGATCACGCTTACGCGTGGATTCACGACTATTTTGACGCATTCCGCCTCGGACACGCTAAGCCGTGAATAGATTTTCAACCACGAAAATCTGCTTCGGCTACGCGTGAATGCGGACAGAAATCCGCATTCACGCTCGTGAAACCCGGCGCTGAAGTCGTGGTTAGCGGAAATGCGTCAAACTATGCGGAAGTGACACATTACAGGCCAATCAGAGTGCCCCAGCCAGGCCCTAGCAACCAATCACAGGAGGGGAGCTATGCCCTCCCCTCCTGAATATAAAGCGGCGGCCATGATGGAAAAGCTCTGTCCTTGCTAGACTGTGGTGCTGAGAGGATTATCTCCAGGCCATTGTTGTTTGAGCAAGTGCATTTATTGTGTTAAAAACAAAGCGTTTTTTTTGCTAACACTGCTCTTATACTGTACACAGTTAGCTAGTCAGTGAGTGATTGCTGTAGTTAGTTGTAGTCAGTGTAGTGTAGTGGGAGTGTGGGAGTCTAGTGATTATTTAACTGTGTGTAGTGCTGTGCAGGCAGGTTCAGTGCTGCAGTGTAGTGGGAGTGGGGATTATCTGTGTGTAGAGTGCAGGCAGGCAGGTTAGTGCAGCTGCAGTGTTCACTTGTATATTCCAGTGACAGTTTATACACTTGTACTATTTGCAGGCAGCCAGTCACACCGCCGGCGCCACCACTCTCTGCCAGCGCTGTTCATTCATTCTGTCAGTGACCACTGCTCGCTCGCTGGCATATGAGCATCTCATTACACAGTGTGACATCCTTGTGTGCCCACTGCATCCTTCAGTGACCTAGTTGTATATCCAGTGCCCACTGCTGTGCCCACTGCATCCTTCAGTGACCTTGTACTGTGACCACTGCATCCTTCAGTGACCTAGTTGTATATCCAGTGGCCACTGCTGTGCCCACTGCATCCTTCAGTGACCTTGTACTGTGCCCACTGCATCCTTCAGTGACCTTGTACTGTGCCCACTGCATCCTTCAGTGACCTAGTTGTATATCCAGTGCCCACTGCTGTGCCCACTGCATCCTTCAGTGACCTTGTACTGTGCCCACTGCATCCTTCAGTGACCTAGTTGTATATCCAGTGCCCACTGCTGTGCCCACTGCATCCTTCAGTGACCTTGTACTGTGCCCACTGCATCCTTCAGTGACCTTGTACTGTGCCCACTGCATCCTTCAGTGACCTAGTTGTATATCCAGTGCCCACTGCTGTGCCCACTGCATCCTTCAGTGACCTTGTACTGTGCCCACTGCATCCTTCAGTGACCTTGTACTGTGCCCACTGCATTCTTCAGTGACCTAGTTGTATATCCAGTGCCCACTGCTGTGCCCACTGCATCCTTCAGTGACCTTGTACTGTGGCCACTGCATCCTTCAGTGACCTAGTTGTATATCCAGTGCCCACTGCTGTGCCCACTGCATCCTTCAGTGACCTTGTACTGTGCCCACTGCATCCTTCAGTGACCTTGTACTGTGCCCACTGCATCCAGTGATTCATTACTAGCAACATGTCTGGCAGGGTTTCGTGGGGTGAGAGGAAAGGGAGTTCAATTGCCTCAGCCACTTCTGGGACTGCTCCACGTCCAGAGAGAGGACGCCCAGCTGTACGTGGTCGTGATGCAGCAGAAAGGGGGGCAGCAAAGCCTGGGCCGAGTCAGCGGACGCCATTGTCCAAATATTTTAAAGTTTCTGGTCCCCGTGTGGTGGTTGAGCAAATGGAACCTGACGTACTCATGGACATCATGACTTCCTCCCAGACCTCTACTGTGAGCACCACTCCAAGCAGCAGCAGCAGCCAACGTCCCACGCTTGTTGTGACATCCACCCCAGCACCCACTGGTCAGCAGCCCTCCCAGGATGACAGCATTCTGTCCCTCAGTCCGGCTTCTGGGAACCTGCTGATGCAAGAAGCTCAGGACTTACTGGGGACTGATGTGGCAGAGATTGAGATCGGGCCACAATCACAAGCGTTGTTGAGTTCTGGTGATGAAGAAGAGGGGTCTGTGTCTGGGGATGTAGGGACAGAAGAGGAGGCGGGGGAGTCAGAGGAAGAGCTGGATTATGATGATGCTGCTGATGATGACGACGTTGTGGACCCTAACTATGTGCAGCCTGCTGAGTCCGTGGAAGAATGGTCAGAGGCAGAGCAGGATGATGAGTCACCTCGGCCTAGGCAAGGATATCGCCATATGTCAGGCAGGGGCAGGGGCATCGGCAGCAGTGGGCGTGGAGGAAGTAGACAGGACACTGCTTCAGCCGGCACCACCACCATGCAACCCCCGGCAACTACTACCACACATTGTTCCGCTGCACCCTCTGCTAGTGGGGGCCGCAGTAAATTAAAGTCACCAGTGTGGGATTGCTTTGAGGAATGTACTGATGACAAAAGGTATGCTGTGTGCAGGTTATGCAGCAAAAGATTGAGCCGTGGGAAAAGTCTGAGCAAGATGGGTACCTCATCCCTCCAGGGCCACCTGAGAAGCCGCCACTGCCGCGAGTATGCAGAGTTTAAGAGGAAGCAGGCACTGCTGGCAGGGGTTCCTGAGAGCAAAAGGCCCACCAGCGCAGCAGCATCATCCCTCCCTCAGGGTCGTGAATCCCCCACAGCAGCAGCAGTAGTAGCACGCAAGCGCTCTTCCACCTCGGCTACTCAGTACACAGACATTGAGGCTGGCAGCCAGTGTTCGTCTCTCTCCTCTGTCTCCCCTGCATCCCAGCGTCGTCAGACCCTGCTGAGCGACACCTTTCAGGGTCTGACCAAGCCTCTGCCTCCAAGCCACAGGCGGATCCGCAAACTAAATGGCTTGCTGGCCCGGGCCATGGCATCACAGCTGCTTCCCTACTCCCTGGTGCAGGAGGGGAGCGCCATGCGGACGCTGCTCCAATTTGGCATCCCCGAGTGGCAAGTCCCCAGTCGCCACTATTTCAGCAGGAACGCGATCCCAGCACTCCACAAGTTTGCGGTGGAAAACGTGGCCCGTTCCCTGGACTACTCTGTGGGCAAGCGGGTCCACGTGACCATGGACTCGTGGAGTAGCAGATTTGGGACAGGTCGCTACCTGTCCATTACGGCCCACTGGGTGACACTGATGGAAGGGAGGGAGGACAAGAGCGCATCAGCCCAGCTAGTGGTGCCACCACGCGGGATCAGGGGGGATGCAGAAGGGTCCTGTCACGACACTCCCTCAGCACCCGGAAAGCAAGCCCGCCTCGGCAGCAGCAGCGCCAAGCCTCGGCACTGCCAAGCCCTTTTAAAATTGGTGACCCTGGGGAAGGAGAGGCTTACGGCCACCAACGTCCTGGCCGCCCTCAGGAAGCAGAAGCGGAGGTGGCTGACCCCCAGAGGCCTGGAAGTGGGGTATGTGGCAGCTGATAACGGGGCCAACCTGGTGGCAGCAGTGCAGCAGGGAAACCTCCAGCACATCCCCTGCTTGGCCCACGTGCTCAATCTTGTGGTGCAGCGCTTCTTGCGCACCTACCAGGGGATGAGCGAGCTGCTGCAGGATGCCCGGGCGGTGGTACGCTTTTTCCGCCTGTCAGCCACTGCCTCTGCACTCTTGTCCACCTTACAGCAGCAGTATGGAAGGCCACAACACCGGATGATCATCGACATGCCAGTTCGCTGGAATTCGACTCTGGCCATGTTGGAGCGGCTGTGTCAGCACAGGCTGGCTCTTAGGGCCTACATGCTAGACCCAAGTGTCCCCAGCAACCAGCAAGTCCCCATGATTACTGCCACTCAGTGGACACTGATGCAGCAAGTATGCCTGGTGCTGAGTCCCTTCCTGGAGGCAACCAAGATGGTCAGTGAGGAGCGGGCCTCTGTGTGCCAGTGGGTGCCCTTGGTTTGTCTACTGGAGCAGGCAATGGACAATTTAATTGAGCGTGGGGATGAAGCCCTGAGGCAGTTGGAAGAACAGAAGCAGATGGCAGCACAGTCCAGCTCAGAGGAGGGCTCACAGCAGGTAGTGGAAGAGTTGGAGGTCCCTAACCTGAATGAGGAGGAGGAGGAGGAGCAGAGTGCAGCAGGCGTTGTACGTGGATGGCGGTTTGAGGAGGACAACGACATGGCACAGGAAGAGGACAGGCATGCATTATGGGACAATGGCGAGGACGAGGAAGATCTTGCTGGCAGGGCCCACTTGTTTCCTATGGCTGTGCACATGTTGCGCTGCCTTCGCAGGGACCCCCGGGTTATCCAGATGCGTTCAAGGGAGGACATCTGGATTACCTTGATGCTTGATCCCCGTCTGAAGGGGAAGCTGGGAGACTTAATGACGCCATCCACCACCAAGCAACGCACAAGGGAGTTGAAGGAGGCTCCCTTGTGCGCAGACTACTGGAAGCATTCCCCCAGCCTTCCACCCCCACTGTAACTGCTCTGCCAAGCCAGCAAGAGGTGCCTGCCATTGCCACTAGCAGCACAACAACAACCACCAGCAGCAGCAGCAGCAACTGGCGCCCCGGAGACCTGAAGAGCCTAAGCAAGAGCCTGTATGCAGTGCAGCAGCCCAGAACAGAGGTGCCCGCCACAGCATCCACCACCAACCAGCACAAGCAACGACTGACCACCATGGTGTCTGACTATATGGGGTCATCCAGCGGGCTCAATGACACCGACAGCCCCGTGGACCCCTTGGAGTACTGGGTCAAGAGACTGGACATCTGGAGCGAGCTTTCCCAGTACGCCCTGGAACTCCTATCCTGCCCTCCTTCCAGTGTCCTCTCAGAGAGATGCTTTAGTGCGGCCGGTGGCGTGGTCACAGAGAAGCGCTCTCGGCTCTCCCACGCCTCTGTGGACAAACTCACCTTCCTGAAAATCAACCAGGCTTGGGTGGAAGGTGAGTTCCTGGCCCCTATTGTCGGACACAGGGGGATATGAAGTGGCTGCTGCATGTGCTGTTGTTAACTATGCCTGCCTTTATAAAGACATTTACTACCTGCCTAGTGCCTACCTTGGTTAATTTTTTGGTGTTATGGTACTACTACCAGTAAGTTGCCATGGTCCTCCTTCTGAGCTGCTGAACTGACCGCCTGCTTTGTCCTCCTGACTCAGTCGCTACTACACTCTGCGTTCACACTGCCCGGGTCGCCGGGTGCATTTAATTTTTTGGCCAGCACTATGACGCTGTGCTACTACTGTGCTGCTGCTGCTGAACTGACCGCCTGCTTTGTCCTCCTGACTCAGTCGCTACTACACTCTGCGTTCACACTGCCCGGGTCGCCGGGTGCATTTAATTTTTTGGCCAGCACTATGACGCTGTGCTACTACTACTGTGCTGCTGCTGCTGAACTGACCGCCCGCTTTGTCCTCCTGACTCAGTCGCTACTACACTCTGCGTTCACACTGCCCGGGTCGCCGGGTGCATTTAATTTTTTGGCCAGCACTATGACGCTGTGCTACTACTACTGTGCTGCTGCTGCTGAACTGACCGCCCGCTTTGTCCTCCTGACTCAGTCGCTACTACACTCTGCGTTCACACTGCCCGGGTCGCCGGGTGCATTTAATTTTTTGAATAAAAGAAGAGAACAATCCTGCACTGCTCCAAGGCCTTTTTAATTGTATTTCAGTCAGTAAACATCTTCAGCCTCAGAGGAAGCTCACTCAGAGCGAAACGGTCGTCAGGCGGGCCGCTGCCACTCTCACATTGCCCCACAGCCAGGACCAAAACAGGGTATGTCAGTTATGTTTGCTTTCCTGTGAAAAACCTGAATGTTTTATGGATGAAGATGTTTACTGACTGAAATACAATTAAAAAGGCCTTGGAGCAGTGCAGGATTGTTCTCTTCTTTTATTCATCAGTTGTACTATATCTAGTTTACCTATCCATGCACGCAAAAGGCTATACCCTGCACCCTGATACCATATAGTGGAGACCCTCACCCAAGGCTGATATCCACTGTCCCAGCCCCTTTTCACTCTGTTTATTCATCGCATTTAATTTTTTGGCCAGCACTATGACGCTGTGCTGCTACTACTACCACCAGTATGTTGCCGTGGTCCTTCTGTGCTGCTGAACTGACCGCCCGCATAGTCCTTCTCCTGACTCAGTCGCTACCACCACTGCACTCTGCGTTCACACTGCCCGTGTCCACTGACAACTCTGCTGCGATGTCATTGCTAATTGCTGCAAAAAAAACCAAAAAATTTTTTACAAAAACCTCTCTGGAGCCTTTTTGCCGTCAGCCACTCATCCTCCTCCAGCGGTACCTTCGCCGCCAAGTGCCATTGGAACTTGCCTTCACCTCTTTGACTGCTTAACGCGTATATCCCTTTTTGAAACCACTTATTACCAATTAATTGCCCCATTTAAAGTGTTGATTTCACTTTAAAATCCATTTTCTCTAGAAAAAAAAAATTTGGGAATTTTTTATGTTGAAGTTATGTTGCCCCTTATCACCTCGATAATCCATGCTATTTGGGGGACTGTAGCATGTATGGGGGCTTTGTTATTAACGTTAAAAGAAAATCCGCCTCCGGGCGTGAATCCACGCGTGATTACGCCATTCACGGGAAAAAATCCGCGTGGTTGCGTGGACGCGGACGAAAATCCGCATGCGGCGGGGCCGAATGCGGATTTTTTTTTGTAACCACACGGATTGCCGAATTCGTGGATGAGGCACATCCGAGCATCCCTGCATGCGTTATTCATAAAGGAAAAAAAACACAGCATTCCAAGAAAAGCACCTTCTACCTACAGTAAAATATGGTGGTGTTTCCATCATGCTGCGGGGCTGTGTGGCCAGTGCAGGGACTGGGAATCTTGTCAAAGTTGAGGGACGCATAGATTCCACTCAGTATCAGCAGATTCTGAAGTCCAATGTCCAGGAATCAGTGACAAAGCTGAAGCTGCGCTGGGGCTGGATCTTTCAACAAGACAATGACCCTAAACACTGCTCAAAATCCACTAAGGCATTCATGCAGAGGAGCGTACAACGTTCTGGAATGGCCATCTCAGTCCCCAGACCTGAATATAATTGAAAATCTGTGGTGTGAGTTAAAGAGAGCTGTCCATGCTCAGAAGCCATCAAACCTGAATGAACTAGAGATGTTTTGTAAAGAGGAATGGTCCAAAATACCTTCAACCAGAATCCAGAGTCTCATTGGAACCTACAGGAATCAGTTAGAGGCTGTCATTTCTGCAAAAGGATAATCTACTAAATATTGATTTCATTTCTTTTTTTTTGTGGTGCCCAAATTTATGTACCTGCCTAATTTTGTTTAAACAATTATTGCACACTTTCCGCAAATCCAATAAACTTCATTTCACTTCTCAAATATCACTGTGTGTGTCTCCTATATGATATATTTAACTGACATTATTTATCGTAACAACCAACGATTTATATAGGAAAATCATGACGATTAATAAGGTTGCCCAAACTTTTGCATCCCACTGTATGTATTCCATCTCTGGCCAGAAAGTTCACAGAGACAGTGACCCAGGAACTTCTGTAGGTAAGGTAATTTCCAGAATTTCCATAAAACAAATACCATTCCTTTGAAACAGTGCAGGTTCTGCAACTCTAGCCTGCAAGGTAAGAGAACGTGGTGTATGTAAAACAATATTATTGAGGTATGCAAAACAAGGAGAGGAAGAAGAAGGTTTGATTTTCTCTAATCCTGTGCCTTAGTGCTTTTTGGTATCCTTAGACCCATATTAGAAAAAGCAACATTTGTAGCAGCCCCAAATCTCTCTCATTAGTGATTGTAGCTTGCTAAAGGGACACCATTGCAACAATACAAGTCTATGTAGATGTAAAATCAAATATTATAGGATACCACAGCCCACAGGCTGTGGTAAAATAAATGCAGCATGGTGTAGGCAAAAAAAAAGGACATACTCACCGCTCCCCTCGCTCCCCGCCGTCGTGTCCCGCTCGTCTGCTACAGCTCCCGGTACCGGCCGACTCTTCTGACCCCTGACCCGGACATACTGCGCTGCGCATACGCAGTATGTCCAATCATCTTCTTTTTCTTGGATCAGGGTCAGACCCAACATTGTAATGCACAATTGAAAAAGAAAGTTGTGCTTCTCAAGCCCTCCCCTTGGACGTGGCCTTCAGAATCGAATCCCTTCCCCCAGGAACCGCAACATGTCATGGCTTGGCCCAACCAGGCTACCAGCCTGGTTCCTTTGGCCTTGGCATGGCATGTTGCCTTTCCTGCGGTTCAGGTTTAAAAGATGACACCCAAGGAACTCTGTGCCTACATTCTACCCTCACCCATGGACTATAGTGTCCTTTTTTTGCACTTATTTTTTGCACTAGACGGGCTCTGTGCTACATTGTACCCGCACCCAGTATGTTTCTGTTGAACATACATGCACTGCTTCGGGGGCACCCAATGCGCCGTTATCCAAGGGGCAGTGGGTGCGATGGTACTGTCGCACCGCGCACTAATATAGGCGCATCCACGCCGTGCACGCAGTGAGCGGGGCTGCGCGCGAAGTAGCTTTGCGCGTACTAGGGGCAAAAAACGGCTTTTCACACTGGCGTTAACACTTAGCGCCGGTTAGTGAATCAAGCCCAATGAATTGTACAGATAAGTAATACAACATTAGTAACAAAGAAAAGTCTCATATTTTCATTTTTCAGTTATATAGCTTTGTTTTTATAACACTGCATCATTCTCTTATATTTGCAGTTTACACACTACACTCTGCATTTTAAACTATGAAACAGAGCAGAGCTAATAACCCTTTGAACTTTCTTGTAGTAAAACCTTAAACAAACAAGAAACAGTGAAAGACAGGTTGAGATAAGTGCTTCAGAAAACAGCACTGTAGCCTACCAAGCTTGGTCAGAGAGCTCAGAAAAGCTATTTTGCTTAGATAACAACCAAAGTTTCTTAACTCTTCCTGTACTGGAAACAATATGAAACTCTTTTTTTTTTTTTTGCTACTAATGTTCTATTTCTTATCCGTACTACACATACAAATCATTATCTCATAAGTTTATTTTCATTTCAGATTCCCTTTAAGCTGAAGTGATAGACATTTATGAATAACCCTTCATTGATTGATAACTTTTTATTTTGTTCATAGAAAGTATTGACTATTGAACTTTCCACTGAATTTCCACTTGAGAAATACAAACATCTCCTGGCATTGTTTCTGATTAGATAAAGTACTTCTATAAAAAATAAAAAATAGAAAAATCCCCAAACACATGCCCAGTGAACCAGAAATATGTCTTAGTCAGTCTTAAAGTCATTAAATGCCTGGGTTAATTTTGTAGTTTCCTAAAGTTAAATTCAGTCAAAATAAAAAGTTGGTCCTGAGTGTGTTGATCATACTAGAAGGAATGAGTGTGTGGTTTTTCTGACCTTGTGACACAAGCAAGTCTGGTTTCCAGCGGTTAAAATGAAAGAAAAAAGTACAGTGTGTACTTCCCCTGCAGTCATACAGAGATTTATTAAGTCAGCTGACTATTCATCATGTTATATTACAGCTTTTGGAACTTTCTCAGGATTAAAGCGATTAAAAAATTAAAAATACCAGATGAAGAAAAACCCTCCCTGATAAAATGAACAACACCATATTAACGATCTGCTGGGCGGTATAGAAAGTAACAAAGCCATCTTTGCAGATTATATAACATAAGTACAATTAAAGTGGATCCAAGATAAACTTTTCCTCATTGCATAATTGTGTTCCTTTCATATTGTTTATAGGGCATTCCTCAAGCCAAATAGCTGTTGCAGCTAGATTTGCTGTGTAAACTATCTAAACTTTAGATAAGATGCTCAGGAGAATAGGGGTATGTTACAGAGGGATCTTGAATCCATGGATATGAGGGCAGAGATATATAAAATTAAATATGGCGATGATAAATGTAAGGTCATGAATCTTGAACTTGCAAGCGGCTAACATGCTTATCATTATTAATACTTAGGGCTTGATTCACTAAAACAAATAGCATGCCTTATCCGAGTTAACACACCTTATGCGAGTTAACACACCTTATCAAAGTTAACAGCCCTATCAGAGTAGCATAGCGAGCTCTACGAACCCGCAGGGGCTCAGGGCAGGATGAGTGGAGCTCGTCATTGCCAATTAGCAAACATAAGTTCGTAGAGCTCGCTATGCTACTCTGATAAGGCGTGTTATCTCTGATAAGGTGTGTTATCTCTGATTAGGCATGTTAACTCAGATAAGGTGTGTTATATCTGATAAGGCATGTTAAATCAGATAAGAGAGAGAGCCTGACACAGCTTGAGGAAGGACCTTGTCTGAAACAGCGTCTGTCGCTGTTATGGCTATTGTTATCTCTTTGTTATTTTAACAATAAAAGTGCTATACATCATTGACGTGGTGCTGTGGATTTTCGTGTTAACTCAGATAAGGCATGCTATTTGTCTTAGTGAATCAAGATCTTAGTATTTATATAGAACAGACACCTTCCACAGTGCTTTTACATGTGTATATTCTTGTCACTAACTCCAGATGGGCTCACAATCTAATCCCTACCATAGTCATATGTCAGTCATGGTCCTAGTCTCCATTTTAGGAGAAGCCAATTAACTTATCTGTATTAACTTATCTGGGACTGGGAGAATATACAAATAGAGATGGGGCGAACCTCCGATTTTAGGTTCGCGAACCGGGTTCGCGAACTTTCGCGTAACGTTCGGTTCGCGTTAAAGTTCGCGAACCGCAATAGACTTCAATGGGGATGCGAACTTTGAAAAAAAAAAATTATGCTGGCCACAAAACTGATGGAAAAGATGTTTCAAGGGGTCTAACACCTGGAGGGGGGCATGGCGGAGTGGGATACATGCCAAAAGTCCCGGGGAAAAATCTGGATTTGACGCAAAGCAGCGTTTTAAGGGCAGAAATCACATTGAATGCTAAATGACAGGCCTAAAGTGCTTTAAAACATCTTGCATGTGTAAACATCAATCAGGTAGTGTAATTAAGGTACTGCTTCACACTGACACACCAAACTCACCGTGTAACGCACCGCAAACAGCTGTTTGTGTAGTGATGGCCGTGCTGGACTTGTGCGCACCATGGCGAGAGTGCAGGTTTTGGTGGCTTTACAGCCCATATGGTCGCCACAGAACACACAGAACAGGTATGCAGTGGCAGGTTCACTGAACACAACAGGTATGCAGTGGCGGGTCCACTGAACAGAACAGGTATGCAGTGGCGGGTTCACTGAACACAACAGGTATGCAGTGGCAGGTTCACTGAACACAACAGGTATGCAGTGGCGGGTTCACTGAACAGTACAGGTATACAGTGGCGGGTTCACTGAACACAACAGGTATGCAGTGGCGGGTTCACTGAACACAACAGGTATGCAGTGGCGGGTTCACTGAACAGTACAGGTATACAGTGGCGGGTTCACTGAACACAACAGGTATGCAGTGGCGGGTTCACTGAACACAACAGGTATGCAGTGGCGGGTTCACAGAACAGGTATGCAGTGGCAGGTTCACTGAACACAACAGGTATGCAGTGGCGGGTTCACTAAACAGGTATACAGTGGCGGGTCCACTGAACAGAACAGGTATGCAGTGGCGGGTTCACTGAACACAACAGGTATGCAGTGGTGGGTTCACTGAACAGGTATGCACTGGTGGGTTCACAGAACAGGTATGCAGTGGTGGGTTCACAGAACAGGTATGCAGTGGTGGGTTCACAGAACAGGTATGCAGTGGTGGGTTCACAGCACAGGTATGCAGTGGTGGGTTCACAGCACAGGTATGCAGTGGTGGGTTCACAGAACAGGTATGCAGTGGTGGGTTCACAGCACAAGTATGCAGTGGCAGGTTCACTGAACAGGTATGCAGTGATGGGTTCACAGCACAGGTATGCAGTGGCAGGTTCACTGAACAGGTATGCAGTGATGGGTTCACAGCACAGGTATGCAGTGGTGGGTTCACAGAACAGGTATGCAGTGGTGGGTTCACAGCACAGGTATGCAGTGGCAGGTTCACTGAACAGGTATGCAGTGATGGGTTCACAGAACAGGTATGCAGTGGCAGGTTCACTGAACAGGTATGCAGTGGTGGGTTCACAGTACAGGTATGCAGTGGTGGGTTCACAGAACAGGTATGCAGCCAGCCAGGAACAAGTTAAGCCTAACTAATCTTTCCCTGAGAGAAAGTCTGCAGCAGCTCGCCCTACTCTCACTAACGCAGGCAGCACACGAGTGACCGTAATGGCCGCCGCTGCCTGCCTTATATAAGGGGGGGTGGGGCTCCAGGGGCTAGTGTAGCCTAATTGGCTACACTGGGCCTGCTGACTGTGATGTAGAGGGTCAAAGTTGACCCTCAAGGTGCATTATGGGGCGAACCGAACTTCCGCAAAGGTTCGCCAGCGGGACGCGAACGCGAACCACCGAAGTTCGCGTGGAACCGTTCGCCGGCGAACCGTTCGGCCCATCTCTACATACAAACTCTATGTAGATGCAGATGTAGTGCATTGGCTAGGATTCAAGCCCGGGACCCAGCGCTGCAAGGCGAGAGTGCTATCTATTACAACATCATGCCATGTAAACTAAATGGCATACAAATCTTAACCTCGTAGGTGGAGAACATAATAGCCTTCGAAAATTTGTTAGCTCTCTCTTCTCATCAGCAGTGTTTTGCTTTTTGTTTTGTTTTTGTTTACATTCTTTAGGAGAACTGTGACTGCATTTATGCTATTTGACTGCCTCATAATATTTTAAATGTTGCAATAACCGGGACAAATGGGCAAATAAAATGTGTGGGTTTTAATTACGGTAGCATGTATTATTTTACAACTATAATTGCCGAAAACTGAGAAATAATGAATTTTTTACAATTTTTTTTTATTATTATCATTACAAAATGCAGTTAGAATAGAATAATTCTTAGCAAAAAGTACCACCCAAAGAAAGCCTAATCGGTGGCTAAAAAAAAATATAGATTATTTTGTAGTGATAAGTAGTAATAAGGTTATAGGCGAATGGAAGGAGCGCTATTGCTCACCCGAGGTGACATGTGACATGATGAGATAGACATGGGTATGTACAGTGCCTAGCGCACAAATAACTATGCTGTGTTCTTTTTTTTCTTTCTCTGCCTGAAAGAGTTAAATATCAGGTATGTAAGTGGCTGACTCAGTCCTGACTCAGACAGGAAGTGACTACAATGTGACCCTCACTGATAAGAAATTCCAACTATAAAACATTTTCCTAGCAGAAAATGGCTTCTGAGAGCCAGAAAGAGATAATAAGGGTCAACAGTTCATAGATTTTTAGCTCTGGCATACTTCAATGTATGTGTCATTAAGCAAAAACAATAAAACAGTTAAAACTTAAAAAGTAGATTTAAACATAAAATAAAACTGTGGAATATCTTAACCACTTAAGGACCACAGTCTTTTCGCCCCTTAAGGACCAGAGCCTTTTTCTCCATTCAGACCACTGCAGCTTTCACGGTTTATTGCTCGGTCATACAACCTACTATCTAAATTAATTTTACCTCCTTTTCTTGTCACTAATACAGCTTTCTTTTGGTGCTATTTGATTGCTGCTGCGAGTTTTAGTTTTTATTATAGTCATCAAAAAAGACATGAATTTTGTCAAAAAAATGATTTTGTTTACTTTCTGTGCTGACATTTTTCAAATAAAGTAAAATTTCTGTATACATTTTTGTCCAAATGTATTGTGCTACATGTCTTTGATTAAAAAAAAAACATTCAGTGTACATTTATTGGTTTGGGTAAAAGTTATAGCGTTTACAAACTATGGTGCCAAAAGTGAATTTTCTCATTTTGAAGCATCTCTGACTTTTCTGAGCACCTGTCATGTTTCATGAGGTGTTAAAATTCCAGGATAGTATAAATACCCCCCAAATGACCCCATTTCGGAAAGAAGACATCCCAAAGTATTCACTGAGAGGCATGGTGAGTTCATAGAAAAGTTAATTTTTTGTCACAAGTTAGTGGAAAATGACACTTTGTTACAAAAAAAAAAGTTTCCATTTCTGCTAACTTGCGACAAAAAAAAAATGAAATCTGCCACGGACTCACTATGCTCTTCTCTGAATACCTAGAAGTGTCTACTTTCCAAAATGGGGTCCGTTGTGGGGTGTGTTTACTGTCCTGGAATTTTGGGGGGTGCCTAATTGTAGGTACCCCTGTAAAGCCTAAAGGGGCTTATTGGACTTTGGGCCTCTTAGTGCAGTTAGGCTGCAAAAAAGTGCCACACATGTGGTATTGCCGTACTCAGGAAAAGTAATATAATGTGTTTTGGGGTGTATTTTTACACATACCCTTGCTGGGTAGGAGAAATATCTCTGTAAATGACAATTTTTTGATTTTTTTTACACACAATTGTCCATTTACAGAGATATTTCTCCCACTCAGCATGGGTATGTGTAAAAATACACCCCAAAACACATTATACTACTTCTCCTGAGCACGGCGATACCACACGTGTGGCACTTTTTTGCAGCCTAGGTGCGCTAAGGGGCCCAACGTCCTATTCACAGGTCATTTTGAGCCATTTGTTTTCTAGACTACTCCTCACGGTTTAGGGCCCCTAAAATGCCAGGGCAGTATATGAACCCCACAAGTGACCCCATTTTAGAAAGAAGACACCCCAAGGTATTCCGTTACGAGTATGGTGAGTTCATAGATTTTATTTTTTGTCACAAGTTAGTGGAAAATGACACTTTGTGAAAAAAACAATAAAAATCAATTTCCGCTAACTTTTGACAAAAAAATTAAATATTCTATGAACTTGTCATAAACCTAACGGAATACCTTGGGGTGTCTTTTTTCTAAAATGGGGTCACTTGTGGGGTTCCTATACTGCCCTGGCATTTTAGGGGCCCAAAACCATGAGTAGTCTGGAAACCAAATGTCTCAAAATGACTGTTCAGGGGTTTAAGCATCTGCAAATTTTGATGACAGGTGGTCTATGAGGGGGCGAATTTTGTGGAACCGGTCATAAGCAGGGTGGCCTCTTAGATGACAGGTTGTATTGGGCCTGATTTGATGGATAGGAGTGCTAGGGGGGTGACAGGGTGGTTAGAGGGGAAAATAGATGCAATCAATGCATTGGGGAGGTGATCGGAAGGGGTCTGAGGGGGATCTGAGGGTTTGGCCGAGTGATCAGGAGCCCACACGGGGCAAATTAGGGCCTGATCTGATGGGTAGGTGTGCTAGGAGGTGACAGGTGGTGACAGGAGGTGATTGATGGGTGTCTCAAGGTGTGATTAGAGGGGGGAAAACATGCAAGCAATGCACTGGCGAGGTGATCAGGGCTGGGGTCTGAGGGCGTTCTGAGGGTGTGGGCGGGTGATTGGGTGCCCTAGGGGCAGATAGGGGTCTAATCTGATGGGTAGCAGTGACAGGTGGTGACAGGGGGTGATTGATGGGTGATCAGTGAGTGATTAGATGGCAGAACAGATGTAAACAATGCACTTTGGAGGTGATCTGAGGGTAGGTCTGCGGGCGATCTGATGGTGTGGGAGGGTGATCAGATGCCCGTAAGAGGCAGGTTAGGGTCTGATCTGATGGGTGGCAGTGACAGGTGGTGACGGGGTGATTGACGGGTAACTGACAGGTGATTACAGGGGAGAATAGATGTATACAGTACACAGGGGGGGAGGTCTGGGGGGGTCTGGGGTCGTTCTGAGGGTGTGGGCGGGTGATTGGGTGCCCTAGGGGCAGATAGGGGTCTGATCTGATTGGTAGCAGTGACAGGTGGTGACAGGGGGTGATTGATGGGTGATCAGTGGGTGATTAGATGGCAGAACAGATGTAAACAATGCACTTTGGAGGGTAGGTCTGCGGGCGATCTGATGGTGTGGGAGGGTGATCAGATGCCCGTAAGAGGCAGGTTAGGGTCTGATCTGATAGGTGGCAGTGACAGGTGGTGATTGATGGGTGATTGACGGGTGAATGACAGGTGATTACAGAAGAGGATAGATGTATACAGTACACAGGGGCGGGGGGGGGGGGGGGGGTCTGGGGAGGATCTGAGAGTGTGTGGGGGGTGATCAGGAGCCCCCAAGGGGCAGTTTAGGGACTAACTACAAAAACAGCACTGACAGATAGTGACAGGGAATGATTGATGGGTGATTAGGGGGGTGATTGGGTGCAAACAGGGGTCTGAAGGGTACATTACAAAGCGTATTATACACTTTGTAGCGGCGATCTGGGAGCTAGTAACCCGCCGGCGCTTCTGAACGGCCGGCGGGTTACAGCACAAGGGGGCGGAGCCTGTCACCGGCGGCTGATCGCGTCACGAATGACACGATCGCCGCATAACCACGACCACCGCCGATAGGCATATTGCGGTCGTTTGGGCCCAGCCCTTGACGCCACCCATCGGCTGTGGGCGGTCAGCAAGTGGTTAAAGCAGGGATGTCAAACCGGTCCTACAAGGGCCTTTTTGACACAGCTCAAATTAATTGATGGGTCTGAATCAGGAAAGGTGTGGTTCATCAGGTAGAACACATTCCTCTCTTTCTCACTCCATCCTAAACACTGGCATGGATCTGGCCCTCCAGGCCTGGAGTTCGACACATGTCTTAAAGTCATTTTTAGGAGAAGGAAGATAGATACAATTGTTTATTTCATTAGTTTATTTTCACCTCGGGTGTCCTTTAAGGGGAAAAACCCTTGGAGGTGAAGTGGTTAAATCCTTGCAATAAAAAACATGAAAAAGGATCCTGAGAATACTTCTTACTAGAACTAGAATTATATGTACCCACGTTTACCTTTACATGGGGTGTATGCACTAAATTACGTCAAGCAGAATAATGTGCGTAGTGCAGAATGCAAAACATCATATGCACTACACTCTACTCATCATAAAACCTTACACACGTAATTATGACTAATATAGTTTAGTACATACACCCCAATCTCACATGTGAATTCAGGTAGTGTTTAAATGGGATGAGCGAGAATAATTTCACAAGATTTTATTTCCCTTTAAAATGCATAGAAAATAAAGTAATTGTTAAGAAAAAAAGTTCTTTCACATAAAAACCTAATTTGTCCCCAAAAAAACCCAATATATAGATCAATCAAGTGTGATAAGCAGCGATTAAGTTATTGCCGAATGAATGGGAGCAGTGCTGAAATGTGAAAATTTCTGGTCCTTTAGCTAAAAACATCCCCATGGTCAGAATTGGTTAAGAGTATTGGATAAGCAATCATAGTCTATGCCAAACACCAGCAGCTAAAGCGAATACATTTCTGGGATTCATAAAAAGGGAAATAAAAGAAAAAGATGCTACATGTCTGTCTCTTCCTGCAAATCCACTATGTACGATGGCAGTAGTCACCTGTTTCTGAATTATCAGCACATCAGCATCATCTCCTGACTCCCCCATTGGATCTCCACACAGCTCATGATCTCTTATCCGCCACCTGCCCCCTTTTCCTTCCCCTCACAATATGCACATACTTTACCTCATGGAAGCATGTTTGCGGAGTTCTTCAGGGATACATACATTAATTACCTTCTGTGAAGAGCAAGCATATGATGTGTCCTTATCCCAAAGGCATTCTTCAAATTTCTCTCATGTGATTGTGAATACATATGCAGAGTATGCCTAGGCCCCATTCACATTACATTTTGTTTTGGTGTTTTTCCTCTATACATGAAT
The DNA here is from genome assembly GCF_040937935.1 of Hyperolius riggenbachi. Classification (NCBI taxonomy): domain Eukaryota; kingdom Metazoa; phylum Chordata; class Amphibia; order Anura; family Hyperoliidae; genus Hyperolius; species Hyperolius riggenbachi. The sequence continues at coordinate 310,191,848 of NC_090649.1, forward strand.
GCATTAATACTGACAGCCCCTGTTTATCAATGGCCTTCACATTATGCTTACATTTAAAAAAAATGATGTGTGCAGCTTGTTTCTGGACCCCACATACAATCTTTTCTCTATGACATACTATAATGCAGCCAGAAACACTTGTGTTGTTTTTCTTTTAAATCAGCCTTTATTAAAACAGCTTATTAAAGTAACAGATTGACATGCAGCAGTGTATTTGTCAGAATATTGAAACAAGACAACAACCCATAAGCCCAGAGGTGGCCTTAGAGTATGCGGGGCCTGGGGCAAGTGTCATATGCGGGACCTAGAGACATATGCTGTGGATACACACGTTGTGGAAGCACACACTCTGTATAGGTTAGATAGGTAGGTGCCTCCAGTATAGGTTAGAAAGGTAGGTGCCCCGCAGTATAGATTAGATAGGTAGGTGCCCTGCAGTATAGATTAGATAGGTAGGTGTCCTGCAGTATAGATTAGATAGGTGCCTGCAGTATAGATTAGACAGGTAGGTGCCCTGCAGTACAGATTAGATAGGTAGGTATGTACCCTGCAGTATAGATTAGATAGGTGCCTGCAGTATAGATTAGTTAGGTAGGTACCCCACAGTATATATTAGATAGGTGTCTGCAGTATAGATTAGATAGGGTGGTGCCCTGCAGTACAGATTAGATAGGTGCCTGCAGTATAGATTAGATAGGTAGGTGCCCTGCAGTACAGATTAGATAGGTAGGTAGGTACCCTGCAGTATAGATTAGATAGGTGCCTGCAGTATAGATTAGACAGGTAGGTGACCTGCAGTACAGATTAGATAGGTAGGTAGGTGCCCTGCAGTACAGATTAGATAGGAAGGTGCCTGCAGTATAGATTAGTTAGGTAGGTACCCCACAGTATATATTAGATAGGTGCCTGCAGTATAGTTTAGGTAGGGTGGTGCCCTGCAGTACAGATTAGATAGGTGCCCTGCAGTATAGATTAGATAGATAGGTGCCAGCTTGCAGTATAGATTAGATAGGTGCCTGCAGTATAGGTTAGATAGGTGCCAGCCTGCAGTATAGGTTAGATAGGTGCCTGCAGTATAGATTAGATAGGTGCCAGCCTGCAGTATAGGTTAGATAGGTGCCAGCCTGCAGTATAGGTTAGATAGGTGCCAGCCTGCAGTATAGATTAGATAGGTGCCAGCCTGCAGTATAGGTTAGAAAGATGCCTGCAGTATAGGTTAGATAGGTGCCAGCCTGCAGTATAGATTAGATAGGTGCCAGCCTGCAGTATAGGTTAGATAGGTGTCTGCAGTATAGGTTAGATAGGTGCCAGCCTGCAGTATACATTAGATAGGTGCCAGCCTGCAGTATAGGTTAGATAGGTGCCAGCCTGCAGTATCGGTTAGATAGGTGCCAGCCTGTAGTATAGGTTAGATAGGTGCCAGCCTGCAGTATAGGTTAGATAGGTGCCAGCCTGCAGTATAGGTTAGATAGGTGCCAGCCTGCAGTATAGATTAGATAGGTGCCAGCCTGCAGTATAGGTTAGATAGGTGCCTGCAGTATGGATTAGATAGGTGCCAGCCTGCAGTATAGGTTAGATAGGTAGGTGCCCCGCAGTATAGATTATATAGGTAGGTGCCCTGCAGTATAGATTATATAGGTAGGTGCCCCGCAGTATAGATTATATAGGTAGGTGCCTTGCAGTATAGATTATATAGGTAGATGCCCTGCAGTATAGATTAGATAGGTAGGTGCCCCGCAGTACAGGTTAGATAAGGTGGCTGCAGTGCTGGGGAGAGCGGGCATAGTTGTTAAAACTCACATGTCTTCACCGATGCTCCCAGTCCCAGCTACCATCTATTTCCTCTCCCGACATCTGTGTATTGGTAACAGTGCCCCCCTGTGGTGACATGCGGTCACGTCATCATAGGGGGCGCTGTTACCAATACACAGATGCTGGGAGAGGAAATAGATGGTAGCTGGGACTGGGAGCATCGGTGATGACACGTGAGTTTTAACAAGTATGCCCGCTCTCCCCAGCACTGCAGAGGGTGCGGGGCCTCCTCAGGCGCGGGGCCTGGGGCGATTGCCCCACTTGCCACCCCCAAAGGCCGGCTCTGCATAAGCCATTTAACGTTCTCTAGGTGATATTTTCAAACTTGCCATTAAAATGCCCTTTAAACCACCAAACAAAAAATATGAAGGAGAAAATGGTAATTGCATATGACCCAATGAATCAAGCACCAGGAGAAAACTGTCACAAAGTGATCAAGTCACCCAGTACCAATTGCTAACCAACATAACAAGTCCTGGGGCTACCAAAGGGCCCTTTGAGTTATGAGATACTACACAAACACTCCCACATGTTGTGCACAGGGCTAACAACCTTGCTGCTGAAAGACCACCTGTTAACTAAAGATTCACTGGCAAAAGTAGAGAGAGCAGACTGATTTACAAAGATTGTAAACAAATTACATGGATGAGATTATTTCTTTGTGACAGAGAGGCCCATATGCAATTAGCTTTTTTATCCTGACTTTTCTCCTAGGTGATATTTTCACAATGACATGCCTCTGGGCCATCATACCGCCGCTGCCAGCCCCCCTCCCCCCCTGCACCCCGCTGCACCCCCTTAAAAGATCGCTAGGCAAGCAACAATCTACTTGTCGCTAGCTGGCTTCATTTATGTGAGACTGTCAGTCAGCTTCGTAGCATTTCCGCCTGGATTCCAGGCTCCCCCTGCCACTCCCCGCCTCTGTTAGCTTCCACCAATAGGAAGCCAAGCCGCGACCCAGGAGTACTTACTGGGTCCTATTAGGATTCCTCTGGGTCCTATTAGGATTAACATATGCCACCTCGGGTTCTCTTTAAACCTCAAGCAAGCAAGAAAATACTCAAAATAATTTCTATAGTACTTTATCACAACTTTTTGGTGCTTTTTCAATTGCAAAGTGCTGAAAAATTATTTTAAAAAGAAGATGAAAAATTATCGTATCTTCCACCGTATAAGACGCTCTGGAATAGAACCTAAATTTAGAGGGCAAAAACAAGGGGAAACCAAAACATACACTAAACCTGGTGCGTCCATGTTTCAGGAGTGTCTTGTACATTTTCTTCCCCAAATTGTGTCTCCCATGTTTCCTCTTGTATCCCCCATGTGTCCTCCTGTGTCCCCATGTCTCCCCCATGTGTCCTCCTGTATCCCCATGTGTCCTCCATGTCTCCCCATGTGTCCTCCATGTCTCCCCATGTGTCCTCCTGTATCCCCATGTGTCCTCCATGTCTCCCCATGTGTCCTCCTGTATCCCCATGTGTCCTCCATGTCTCCCCATGTGTCCTCCTGTATCCCCATGTGTCCTCCTGTATCCCCATGTGTCCTCCATGTCTCCCCATGTGTCCTCCTGTATCCCCATGTGTCCTCCATGTCTCCCCATGTGTCCTCCTGTATCCCCATGTGTCCTCTATGTCTCCCCATGTGTTCTCCTGTATCCCCCGTGTCTCCTCCATGTCTTCCCATGTGTCCTCCATGTCTCCCCATGTGTCCTCCTGTATCCCCATGTATCATCCTGTATCCCCATGTATCCCCCATGTCTCCTCATGTGTCCTCCTGTGCCCCTCATGTGCCCGCTTCTGTCCTAGTTTGTGCTCGGCTTCCCCCACACGCCTCTGCTCCCTCCCTGTATCTTGTGCCCCCCCCCCCCCGTGTGTGCAGAAGCAGAAGCAGTAGCAGCAGCTTGCTTACCTAATCCGCCATGCCCGTAGGGATTGCAGACATCCTTCTTTCCCACGTAGCTCCCTCTAGTGTTCGGCTTGTTTAGATTGTGTCATCAATACAAGCCATTTACTAGGGCAAGCTACACATAGAAGAAGGATCTCCTGCAATCCCTACGGGCATGGCGGTTTATGTAAACAAGCTGCTGATACTGTCACTACACTTTTGGGGGGCGACCAGGAGACACAGGCAGGGAGCGGAGGCAAGCGGGGGGAATCCCTGATGGGAGCAGATCATTAGTAAAATCAGTGACAAAACAGAGACGAGTGAATATGAAGTCAAGCATATGGCCATCAGTGTGAGTTAAAGCAGTGGACCACTGAGACAAGCGATGGGAGGAAGTGAGTTATAGAAATTTGGTGGAGACAGAATTATTGGTATCAATAGGAATGTTAAAAACACCCATGATGATGGTAGGGATTTCAGAGGACAGGAGCTGGAGGAGACAGGTAGAGAAATGATCTAAGAAAACAGAAGCAGGGCCTGAAGGGCGGTAAATAACTGTGATTTGGAGGTTATAGGGAGAGTATAGTCGGACTGCATGGACTTCAAAGGATGGTAGAGAGAGAGAGAAAGAATGGGAGTGAGTGGTTTGAAGGAGCATTTATCAGAGAGGAGAATGCCTACATCGCCATCATGTTTATTTCCACTTCTAGGGGTGTGACTAAAGTAGAACCCCCCATAAAAGAGTGCAGCAGGTGAGACTGTGTCAGCCAAGTTTCAGTGACCCCAAAGAATGTGAAGGCATTGGAAGTGAAAAGATCATGTTGCAGACTGAGCAGCATTCCAGAGGGCAGCCAAGATAGGATGGGGAGTAGGGGGAAGAAGTGGAATATTAATAAGGTTATGACTATAGGGAGGTGAATATAATTTGTTACTAACAGAGTGAGGGTCCAGGCAGGGCAGGGATGGTCGTAGTCAGCCAACTTCGCTACGCTGGAACTACGCATAGTTTTACGCAATTACGTTTCGCCAAACTACGGCTTCGAAATCAAATATTTGCTTCGTATGCATTTCGTACACTACGCGTTAAAATACGCAATTACGCATAGTGTGAAGCGTAGTGTATGTGGATGCTTATGCCCGCATGCAGAAAATGTTACGCATTAATTCCTCTTTAAATGCTTATACTGGAAACTCTTCTATGCGTAAATTTCCCTTTCCAATGTGTAAATTTGTAAGCATACAATCGCATGCGGAAAATTAGCTGCGAGTAATGCATTCGTAGTTCACTACGCAATACACATGTTAACTACGCGTAGTGGGCGTAAGCTATGCGTATCGGTACTTCGCTACGCGTAAATTCGTAAGCGTAGTTTTGAAATGGCACCTAAGAACTATAATGCGTAGATGCGAACTACGATGCATAAATTCGCACTGGTGTAGTTTCTGCTCATCCCTGGTCCAGGGTTAGGTGAAATTTCCTCTTCAGCAAGGAGGAGGAGGAGGAGGCGGCAAAGAGAGTAAAGCAGAGGGTGAGTTTTAGACTTATATCTAGACATATATCTAGACACAGCATAAGAAGTGAAATGAGGTTGAAAAAATAAGAGAAGCAAGCTGTGGAGTCAATAAGAGAGAGGATGAAATGCACCGCATATTGCTGACAGCCGGAGGATGTAGTGTTTGTAGAGATTTGAGGATGACTGGAGAAAGCAGACAGATAGTAAACACCAGTCTAATTCTGCTCTTTGTATTTTCATAGCACTTTGAGTTCAGATGCCCAAAACTGACCTCGTACCCTAGCTATATGCAAACAGGCTGCCAGCATCTTAATTAGCATACTGAATGCAGGTGATATGGTGGAATGGGAGTCTCAGAGGCCATGCAGCAGAATTTAAAGGAGACTCAGCTGTAACTCACAGATCAAACACATGCAGCATGCTACAACAGGATAACCAAGCACTCTCTAGCAGCTGGTTAGGCTATATATTGTATGCCAATAAATTAAGGCCAAGATCTAGATAAGGCCAAAAGCTAGTAACTAGTGGAATTGAACCAGAGTTCAGAGTTTAACACAGATTTAAAACCATAATTACCCCATGGTGAGATACCAGGCCATGGTATATTATAAGCAGGAAGATAATATTTGCAATCAGATAGAAATAATTGATAGAGGAGGCTGAATCCTACCATAGACAGAGAGATATTGTTGCAATCAGATAGAAATAATTGATAGATGAGGCTGGAATCTTACCATAGACAGAAAGATATTGTTGACAGATATAGTTGCAATCAGATAGAAATAATTGATAGATGAGGCTGGAATCCAACCATAGATAGACAGATATTGTTGACAGATAGTGATATACCCTTATGAAATACATATATAAAAAAAAAAAAAAAATATATATATATATATATATATATATATATATTTATATATATATATATATATATATATATATATAACTCCCTAGCGGTAACTATTTATGATGTTTTTTATGTTGTAACCCAGAGCTATCTCCCTCACCCCAGCAGGAGCACGTAATGTACCACGCATTGTTCATCTCTGTGAACCTCAATATGTAACTTTTTGTTCATCTATTATGCAGGAGAACAGAGGCGCCAAAAGGATAAAAGGAAGCTAAATGAGCTTAAAAAACCAAATTCTTGGTAAATAGAGGAGGTAGTGGTGGACTTACCTCCTCCAAGTAGACACACAACGACTGTAGTAAACACAGTCAATATATTTTATTTATGAACTCCAAATATGCAACAACGTTTCGCAGGTTTGATCCCGCTTCATCAGGCAACAACAACGGAGCAATAGCATACGTGGTCAGTAGAAGAGCCAGGCACCTCTGTAACAGAGGTGCCTGGCTCTTCTACTGACCACGTGTGCTATTGCTCCGTTGTTGTTGCCTGATGAAGCGGGATCAAACCTGCGAAACGTGTTGCATATTTGGAGTTCATAAATAAAATATATGGACTGAGTTTACTACAGTCGTTGTGTGTCTACTTGGAGGAGGTAAGTCCACCACTACCTCCTCTATTTACCAAGAATTTGGTTTTTAAGCTCATTTAGCTTCCTTTTATCCTTTTGGCGCCTCTGTTCTCCTGCATAATATTGAGTCCACCCTGGGTGGAGGGTTGAACCCCCTTTTTCTCATCTACAGAGAGTGACTTCTTATTCCTGAGTGGGGTCAGGAAAATCTCCCCAACTGCCTTTACAGTGGTTGCCTAATGGTAACCCTAGTTTGTGAGTATTAATATTTACTCTATCTAGTAACCATTTACCAGTACATATTACACTATTGGGGCTCTTGGTGTTTCTTGTTTTTGTTCATCTATGCATCTGTACACTTGCTATGCACTATTAAAGCTGCAGTGCCAGACAACTCTTCTTTTCTCTCCAATTTGCCAGTAATACATAACAACACTGGTCAAAAGTGAAATCTCCCCACACAAAGATCAATAAAACTCAATTTTGGAAATGTGGTAAAGGGTTAAGCTACCTGTGACATTCTTGCGGTCTGTGTCCCCTGACCCAGCGCCATGGTCATACAGAACAGGTGAGGGGAAATCTCCCTACTGGGGATAAAAGATAGAAGTAAAGAGTAACCAGAGTTACACATTAGGGTATTGCATGCAGTGGTAAAATGAGTAAAAAATAATGGGCGAGTAGATTCTGCTTGAATCAGGCCACTAGTGCTATGCTGCGCCCCCCGCGCAAAGGTAATTCGGGGTTTCGGCAATCGCCAGACCCCAAATTACATCTGCCTCTGAGTTGCTACAACTCGTATGGGGAATAGTATTTAGCACTGCCGGGAATTTGAGCGGCAGCAGAGTGAGCCGTCATTAGGCTCCCTCTGTGCCCAGCTCACTCGCGCCCGAATCATATGTACTCAGTTCTGCTCACTTGTTTACAAGCACATTTATTATAACAAAACAGAAACTGTACAAAGGACAAGGAGACATGATCTGAATATGGAGTAAAAAACAACGGTTTTGCCATCTGTTTAGGGAGGGGTTCTCTACAGTAAAGGGGCCCATACACCTAACGATTTTCCTCACGATATACGGCCGATTCAATCACAGTGATCGAATCGGCTGTAAAATCGCCGCGCACATTTTCCGTCCGAAAACGATCGTTTCCGTCGATTCCCGTCGATCTGTCCGTGCGGAAGATTTTTCTTGATCGCCGGCGGGTCGGGAGTGCGTCAATAGCGGCGTTCAAATGCCCGACGACCGATGGAATACAGCGGGTATACATTACCTGTTCCAGCCGGCGCGAGTCCCCTGGTCCCTGCTGTCTTCTTTCCGCGCTGGGTTCCGGACCGGCTGCAGCTACACAGAACTTCCTGTCCCGGCAGGAAGTTTAAACAGTAGAGCTCCCTCTACTGTTTAAACTTCCCTTGGACAGGAAGTTCAGTAGCTGCAGGAACGGTCTGGAGCCCGGAGCGGAGAAGAAGACAGCGGGGACCAGGGGACTCGCGCCGGCCGGAACAGGTAATGTATGCAGGGGAGGGGGGGGGGGGGGGCAGCAGTGGCAGCTCCACAAATTGTGATCGGTTTCAGGCTGAAATCGATTCACAATCTGTTTGCAGTAAAGGTGGCCATACGATCCCTCTCTGATCAGATTCGATCAGAGAGGGATCTATCTGTTGGTCGAATCTGATGGCAAATCGACCAGTGTACGACCACCTTAAGAATTGTTAAAAGTGGCTATAATTACTAGGCTATTCCCAGTAGAGTTCATTCAGGGATTTTATCTGACTGCCACCTGGAGTCAGGAAATAAGTTTTTTCCCTTAAAAGGTTAATTGGCCCAAGCCTTGTTATTTTTTTTTGTGCCATTCCCAACAGGGATATGTTAGGGTGCAGGAGAGAAAGGTATCCATTGATTACTTTTTTTAAATTAGTATTATTATTTATTTATTTCTTATTCTGATTGGACTTGTTAGACGAATGTCTTTTTTTCAACCAAACTATGTAGCTAAATGTTACCATATTTTCCAGTATATAAGATGGACATTGTCTCCCCAAAAAATGGGGAGAAAAAGTCCCTGCACCTCATATTCCAGAGACAGGGAATCGTCAACCTACGATCGCCCACCGATACGAACTACCAACATGCCGCAATGTTTGGGATTCCCTGCCTTGTCCCCCACTGCCCCTTATGCCCCCCCCACCTCCGCTCCCTGTTTAAAATGAAAAATTAAACTGCATGGCTTACCTTCCTAGCGATTCTAGCGCTGGGTGGCCCTCCGTCCCCGGCTGGTCTCCTCCGCTGGTCTCCTCCGCTTCCGGCTGGTCTTCTCCACTCCCTGTCAAAGATGGATATCTTGGCGGCAGGGAGCAGAGAAGACCAGCCAGGAGCGAAGGTGACCAGCCGGGCCGGGGGCGGAGGAGACCAGCCAGGGATGGAGGACCACCCAGTGCTGGAATCGCTAGGAAGGTAAGCCACGCTGCCACTATTTAATTTTGAACGGGGAGCGGAGGAGACATGGGGGGCAGGGAGACCAGGGAGGGGGACACAGTGGGACAAGAAGGTGACACAGGGGGACCCAGAAAACACACAGGTAGACCAGGAGGGGATACAAGGGTACCAGGAGGAGACACAGGTCAACCAGGAGCAGACACATGGGGACCAGGAGGGAACACAAGCGGACCAGGAGGAAACACAGGCGGACCAGAAGGGGGCACAGGGGGACCAGGAGGAGACACCAGGGGACCAGTAGAAGACACAGGGGCACCAAGAGGGGACACAGGGGGACCAGGAAGGGACACATGGGGAGAAGACATAGGGGACCAGGAGGGAACACAGGGGGACCATGACAAGGCACAGGCGGACCAGGAGGGGGCACAGGGGGACCAGGAGGAGATACCAGGGGACCAGTAGAAGACGCAGGGGGACCAAGAGGGGACACAGGGGGACCAGGAAGGGGCACAGGGGATCAGAAGGGGACAAAGGCAGACCAGGACAAGACACAGTGGGACCAGGAGGGGACACAGGATGACATTAGAGGGCATAGGAGTACACAGTGGGACACAGTGGGGACAGAAGGGGGAGCACAGGGAGAGCAAAGGAGGACAGAAGGGGATACATGAGGACATTGATTGGGGGAGAACATCTACAAGATGTGAGAAACTATACCAACTATACGTTGGTTGCTGGAATATGGATGCACCAGGTTTAGTATATATTTTTTTCCCTGTTTTTTGCCCTCTAAACCTAGGTGCGTCTTAAATTCTAGAGCGTTTTCTATTCTGAAACATACAGTAATTAATTGTAATGGATTGCTCATGCCTTTAAAAAATGATTTCTATTGTGACTATCAGGAGGAAATGGAAATACGTCTAGATTCTCTAGAAGGAAATCATTCTAGGTGACAGTTGGCTATTAACTCTCTGGGAAACACCTGCTACAAGTGTCATGTAGATTCAATATGCTGTAACAGGAAGTTGCTAACTTGACACTTTGAGGATGCAATATTCAAAATTCCCCTTGGGGTCTATGATATTTAAAATATATTTTTCCACCATCTGATATTTTGGCAGTTGATGTTTAAATGTATATTCATGTGAGCAAAATACATAATTTTCACTAGTTAATAGTTATGCTGGGTATCCACCAAAAAGAACAATAACTTTATTAGGTGGTACTGTCCGCAGACATGTGAGGCTCCTACTTGCACTGCTCAGGAGCATGGGTATGCCCTTCCAGGTGGATGGTAAGTGGCAGCTTAGGCCACGTCCACTCCTGCAGCAAAGTTTGAGCAGCTTGAGTACACTGTGGTGATGAAATATAATGGCCTTAATTCACAAAGCATTTTCACAAGCAAAGTTCTTAATTATCACATGAAATATTATAATACTAAAAAAATGCTATTATGCTTATTTCCCGTTTGGTAAATACCAGTATTGATCATTTCACATTTTTAATTAGATAAATACTGAATAAGATAGTGAAACATATGTTAAAGTCAATAAGAATTCCTGGCAGAAAGTTCAAAGATGCTTTTGCCTGGACTGTCACCAACCCATTGAGATTATCATTGCTTTAGACTGTGAACCAATGGTGAGGCTCGGTGGAAGGTTTAAAAAAGCTTTTGACCTGTACAATAGTGCGGTGGAGTCCCAAGGGGAGCTGTGGTGGTCTCGACGGTGTCGGCGCTGTGGGGCTGGGTAGTCAGTGTCAAGGAAGCTCAGCAGAGCTGTGGCAAAGAGCTTTAAGCAGGGACAAGGACCAATGGGTCTACAGGTGCCCGGCAAAAGCGCGGCAAAGAGTGGTGGCAGCAAGCATCAGCTAGGGAGTGACTGTTCAGTCAAGAAGAAAAAAATAAACACTGAAAACAGAAGCTGGCAGATGAAAAAGATTAATAACAATAATTATTTGTAAACATCTGTTTTATTATTAATACTAATGCCATTGCTCCCAACTGTCCGTTTTTCAGAGGGACAGACCCTCTTTGGAAACCAAACCCCTCTGTCCCTCTTTCTCCCTCATTTGTCCTACTTTCAGAATTGATGCACAGATTTCTGTAAAAATATGTATTTTTCTACTGAAAATGTGTTTGTCTCCAACCTTTATTCCCATCATTTATATATTTCTTAATTTCAAATGTTAGTATAAACACAGACACAGACACAGAACATTTATATCGCGCTTTTCTCCTGGCGGACTCAAAGCGCCAGAGCTGCAGCCACTAGGGCGCGCTCTATAGGCAGTAGCAGTGTTAGGGAGACTTGCCAAAGGTCTCCTACTGAATAGGTGCTGGCTTACTGAACAGGCAGAGCTGAGATTTGAACCCAGGTCTCCTGTGTCAGAGGCAGAGCCCTTAACCATTACTCCATTCAGCCACTACTACTAGTATAAAGTGCCCCTTTTTCTCATCTCAAAAAGGTGGGAGTATGCCAATATTAATTAGGTAGGAAATAAAAAATGACCCTCTTAACCTATTAAAGGACAGGCATTTGAGAGCCTCATTATTAAAGGCAGCTTTCAGATATCATAAAAACCCCAATACATATCTCTACATGCCCCCCCCCCCAACAACCCTCCCCCATATCATGTACCATGAGGGCTGCATGGGGCAAATTGGGGGGCCTGACCCCAACCCCCCCCCCCCCCCCCCCCCCCCCCCCCGGGCATTCCCGCTGCCTAAGTTCCAGCGAGCAGCCTCACTTCAGATCTCCGATCAGCCGGCGACCACTGAGTACGGGCGGTAGGACCTAGCGGACACCGCACTGATATGTGGAAGTGCCATCACTTCCACATATGCAGCGCAGTGTCCACGGAGTACTGTGCGCGCGCGCTCTCACTAGTAGCCGGCTGATTTTGAGGTCTGATGCTGGGCTGCTGCCGCTGTCACTGCGGTGAGTGGGGCCCTCTCACCACCTACACTGGGGGGCTCATGTCACTACCTGAACTGGGGTTCCCTGTCACTACATACACTGGGGGTCCCTGTCACTACATACACTGGGGGGCTCCTGTCCCTATCTAAACTGGGGGGTCCCTGTCACTACCTGAACTGGGGGGCTTCTGGCACTACCTAAACTGGGGGGTACATGTCACTACCTAAACTGGGGGGTACCTGTCACTAACTGAACTGGGGGGCTCGTGTCACTAACTAAACTAGGAGGCACCTGTCACTACCTAAACTAGGAGGCACCTGTCACTACCCAAACTGGGGGGCTCCTGGCGCTACCAAAACTAGGGGCACCTGTCACTACCTAAACTATCCAGGCCAGCCAGCCCAGCATCACCACCAGCCAACCAGCCCAGAATCACTGCCAAAAAGGCCACAGCATCACCACCAGTCAGGCCAGCATTTACTCAAACCAGGCAAGCACAGCTCAGCATCACCGCCAGCCAGGCCAGCCCAGCATCACCGCCAGCCAGGCCAGCCCAGCATCACCGCCAGCCAGGTCACAGCATCACCACCAGCCAGACCAGCCAAAGCATCACTGCCAGCCAGGCCACAGTGTCACCGCCAGCCCAGCCACAGCGTCACCGCCAGCCCAGCCACAGCGTCACCGCCAGCCCAGCCACAGCGTCACCGCCAGCCCAGCCACAGCATCACCGCCAGCCAAGCCACAGCATCACCACCAGCCAACCCACAGCATCACTGTCAGCCAGGCCACAGCATCACTGTCAGCCAGGCCACAGCATCACTGCCAGGCCTTTTTGGCCCACACATCATCCCCAAGCCAGTCAAAAACAGTATTGCCAGGCCAGCCAAGCACAGCAGCCAGTAGAGGAGAATGCAGACACCAGGTGAGAGGTGTCTACCATATTAAGGGGGCATTCTGCCTATTTATGTGAAATGCTGTCTATTTATGTGCCTCATGACTGCTGAATTTGTCTTGTTGGGAGCCTCATGGTTACTGAATTTGTCTTGTTGGAGGCCTCATGATTGCTGAATTTGTCTTGTTGGGGGCCTCATGGTTACTGAATTTGTCTTGTTGGGGGCCTCATGATTGCTGAATTTGTCTTGTTGGGGGCCTCATGATTGCTGAATTTGTCTTGATGGGGGCCTCATGATTGCTGAATTTGTCTTGTTGGGGTCACCTAATTGCTACCTGCGAGACTATGGGAAAAGCTGAATCATCATCATCTGAGACAATAGCATTGAACCTTTTTTTTTAGCTTTTTAAAACAGAAAATAAAACTGGGAGGTTCTAAAAAAATTAATACATTTTTCAGGAGGAGGATGGATAAAATTGTTTATCTTCACAGTTTATTTTCAACTTGGAATTTCCATAATGTTCATGTATGAGTTAAAGTGGACCCAAATTAAAAATACAAGATTTCAGAAATAAAACCTATTTTCTAAATTATAATAATAAATAGCAGCCTTTTTTGCATGGTGACAAATATAAAATATTTTACATTTATTGGAGGAACCCCTCCCTTCCTTTCAAATTTCCGGGACAAAATCCGGCAAACTGATGGAGTAAGTGGTGTCTGGCAATGGAGGAATTGCTAATGGCTGCCCCCAGTATAACCCTAGTTATGAAAAGAGAAGGGTGAAAAGCAGGCACTGAAATGCTCATAGGTTTGAAGGAGTGTTTATTTATCTTTGTATGTGTCAGAGTGGTGCAACTAAATATTTTTAATTAAAAAAAATGTTTGGTTTGGGTCCGCTTTAAAACGTTTGTATTTAGTTTAAATTGCTGTGTTGGCACTTTGCGATAGATAAGTGACTTTTAGGTTGCAGTTTGGGCACTCGGCCTCCAAAAGGTTCGCCACCACTGTCCTAGTCTAATGTCCCACTATTGCTAAGTTAATGTAAAGTTGGCTCCGCCTGTGACCACACTCACATTCTGGTCCATGACCACATTACCCCCGCACCACTCCCCCCCCCCCCCCTTTTTTTGCCACCCCTGGAAAATTTTCTGTCTACGCCCATGGAGGGCTGGTATAGGTTCGTATGGTGGAGCCCTACTTTGATGCATTCAGCCATCTTGGTTATACTAGCCTGCATGGAGGACATGGGGTTAATAAAAGCTATGGGGATGGGTCTACGTTATATTTTTTGCCTGGCCTTCGAAACTACAGGGCAGTAGACCTAGAGTGAACTGGACTTTATTCATTGTGTTTTGTCCTAAAAGTAATTTATTTTACTTCATATAATTGTGAATGCCATGGTTTAATTGGCAAAGCACTGCATCAGCGATTGGTCAGATCTGCTTGCAAATCTATAGTACAGTAACTTTTTTTTTGTTAAATAGATGGGCAGCTTCTGTGTCTGACCTCTAAACTTGTTTGTTGCCTTTCCTGGCCTCTCCTTGCCTTTAAGCTATTCATTTCCCTTAGCACATTATTTAATACTTGCCTGGTAACATGTGAGTTATCAATGGTAGGAGAAACTCTAAGACCACAAACTAGGAGTATTGCATACCAAACCCCAAAATCACATCACAACTCGTGTGCGCAGAGATTACAGGGACGGCATGTTTGTACTGTGCGTTTACACTTACAGCATGCAATCAGAGTAGGAGAAGCGAGAGGAGAGCGAGTGAGATGAAGAGGTCATCATTGGGGAAAAGCAGCGTGTTGTGAGGAGGAGGGGAAGCAGGAGAGCAGCGTTTCATTTGATTTGCACAGCAGAAGGGAGGAGGTGGCACTGCTGTCCTGACTGAGGAGGAACAGAGGAAAGCCAATTGGCTGAGGGTGAGCAGTTTGTTTGTCTCAGACTCGCAGCCAGTCAGCATGTTATTGTATTGAGCTGCAGCATATGCTCCCTTGCTGACATTAACATGCTGAGAACATTAAATGAAGCAGAGTTAATTGTCAGGTGCTGTGCAATCATTCCAAATTCGGGGAGGGAAGGAGCACCTCTCAAGTTTGCCTCAGGCAGCAAAAAGCCTAGAACCGGCCCTGCTCCTGCGCACCAGGAGCTGGGGAGCTTGCTAGCACTCGGTACAGGCGTTGAATAGGTGTCCACCTCCATGGAGTCACATCTGAGTGTGTCCGAGGTGCAGATTTCTGTCCTCTGGTTACACTATTGCATGTCAAATGATAACATGAGTGGAATGAGGTTACAAACGCTTCCATTTAGCTGCAAATTAATTGCACCTAAATGGCGCTTGCTTGCCGGCAGTCGGGAGGCTGAATTGCCAGACAAACCACACAGCTTAGCCTCCCGTGTAAAAGAGGCCTTAGAGTCACTGATCTGAGACAGCCAATGCAACCCTGAGACAACTTATTGCTAATACTGTTCTTGGGTATTTTTATACTGTATGTTGTATATCTTCATAGATCAAAAATGTCAGAACTTTGTCATATGTACAACTAAAAGATCAGTATGGGTGAGGGCCCAGGAGTTCTCAGTTTGGTTATATTCGTATCAGTGCATATGTGGTTACTGAACAATCCAAAATGAAGTGCAAGTTCAGCACAGGACAGTGTTATCTTAGTAAACAGGAAACATGCTAGTACTGCTTTTTCTGCTTTTTGCAAAAGTCTGTATATAGTTTCACAACCTCAGCTGGTGCATTGCAGTTTTTGTATATCTTTAAAGGTAAATGTAAGGTTTGTTGCAGAGGGCCATGCTGTAGAGAGGCTCAGCCATTGTGGCAATACAGTCAGAGGAGGAGAGATTGAAAGGGGTGAAGGGGAGGGGGCTACATCGTTTTTTAAAAATCTTAATGACAATAGTGAAAAAATTGTACGTTAAGGAAAAATAATCAAGGGCGGGGCTGGATTTAGGCCAAAGCCACCTAGGCCATGGCCTAGGTCACCACAGGAGCAAGGGCACCAAAGCAACAGGCTAAACTGGTGCAGCATTTGCAAGCTTGCAAATGCTGCGATGCCGGGAGATCAGGCGAGCGTCTGACAACGATACTCTGCTGCCAGAGGCCTGTGCTGCGGCCGCCCTGCTCTCTCTGCACGTAGGCATTGTGTGGCCAGTGGCTATGGACTTATTGCAGAGTTACAAGCGGAAGATGTGGAATAGCAGCCGCCAGTCGCTCACATCTCCACTCGTCTCTAACACAGAAGCTTCCTGATTCGCTGCTAACATGCTGGCAAGTTACAAGTGAAAGATGCTGGTTGAAGGGACAGATGTACAGCAGCGGCTGATGGAGACAGAGGGGAAGAGGAAGCTTCTGCACTGGTGAAGAGCAGAGGAGTGACACTGATGGCTACTGCGGTGTGGAGGCAAGCTGGCTACCTATACTGAAAGGTGGGAGTGGGAAAGGGATTAAGGGAGTCACCTAGCTACCTATACTTGAGAAGGAGGGGTCATCAGGCTACCTATACTAGAGGGAAAAGGGGGAGGGGTCATCTGGCTACCTAGACTGAAGGGGGGCAGCTGGTGACAGTGGCCTTGGGCAGTAAAAAGTACAAATCCGGCCCTGATCAAGGGAGAACTAAAGCATACTGCTGAGACAGCTCCACGCCCTATTCCTCTTTGCGGCCACTCTCCCTTCTGTGTTCAAGCAGACCTGCACAGGCATCAGTAGGGTTTGCGCAGTAGTACTGGGTTGCTCATGCATGTAGGACAAAGCAGTGCATGAGCGGCTACATGCTGATATGGAGGTGCAGGCTGTACTTTGTGCCTGCGCAGTGCAGCCGCACTTGTACACGGAGGGGAGCATGGCCACGACCACAACCTTCATCTGGACTATCCAGAGGCTTCCTCTACTGAGGTAGGTAACTTTTTTTATGGATTCGGTACCCTTTTCAGTGCCATGTGCATCAGGGAGATAGAAGACTAGCATGCAGCAAATCTTCTATCTTGTGGACTTGCACGAGGTCCAATGAACTCCACTTCGAAAGGAGTTTTAGCAGTATTGGAAATCAATTTTGTTTGCTTGATTGAAGACAAGAACAGAATTCACATGCAACATCAAAGATCTATGAGACTAAACCATTTTGCTCAGAACTGTATAATGCTCATACAATGCTGTTTTTCTTTCCTTGTTAGATCATCAGAACCCCCTTACTGCAAAACAGAAGTTTCACTTTCAGATGTCATGCACTGTTAAACTTTTCCCATTTACATAATAGATAAAAAAATCACTTGTTTGACAGTAAAAATGATCTACATTTTTACCTATGTGAAACACATTTACCAAAAGTACTTTGCATGTCAACGTAATTTCGTATTTTTCTTATATGAGAAACTGAAAGTAAAATGAATTCAACTTAAAGAGACTCCGTAACAAAAATTGCATCCTGTTTTTTATCATCCTACAAGTTCCAAAAGCTATTCTAATGTGTTTTGGCTTACTGCAGCACGTTCTACTATCACCATCTCTGTAATAAATCAACTTATCTCTCTCTTGTCAGACTTGTCAGCCTGTGTCTGGAAGGCTGCCAAGTTCTTCAGTGTTGTGGTTCTGTGATGCATCTCCCCCCTCCAGCCCCCTCTCTGCACACTGCCTGTGTATTATTTAGATTAGGGCAGCTTCTCTCTTCTCTCTTATCTTTTACAAGCTGGATAAATCCTCCTCTGAGCTGGCTGGGCTTTCACATACTGAGGAATTACATACAGGCAGAGCTGTCTGCACTCTGCAGGAAGAAACAGCCTGACACTTCAGTGGAAGATAGCTGCAGGGGGAAAGAAACACACAAATGATCTCTTGAGATTCAAAAGGAAGGGTGTATACAGCCTGCTTATGTATGGATGTATTTTCTATGTGTGGACATACTGTACATCAATCTACTTCCTGTTTTGGTGGCCATTTTGTTTGTTTATAAACAAACTTTTTAAAACTGTTTTTAACCACTTTTAATGCGGCGAGGAGCGGCGAAATTGTGACAGAGGGTAATAGGAGATGTCCCCTAACGCACTGGTATGTTTACTTTTGTGTGATTTTAACAATACAGATTCTCTTTAAGTGTAGCCTTTCTGGCCCATATTCAGTTCACTTTTTTCTCCTAAGTTCTCCTTGGTGATATTTTAATAAAATGTGTTTTAAGCCATCAGCAAGCAAGTAATTCTCAGAATAAGTTTGAAAGTACTTTTCACCTACTATTTGGCACTTTTTCCATTCCAGATTGCTAAAAAGTTATTTTAACAGGAGATTTGTTACACTCACCATAGACGTTCCTCCGGGCATCCCCGTGCGCGTCCTGCTGTGCGCACGCGCGGGGGTTCACTGGGCCTCTTGTGCTCACTTCCTGCTCGTCGGTGTGTGTGGTGGAATGCGCACGCGCGCAGAACGCTGCGCGCGCAGCACCTAGGGCACCGCGCATGCGCGCACCCGCGTGTGCGCGAACCCACGTGCGCGCGCACGCAGAGAAGTGCGCGCGCATGCGCAGAAGGGTTGCGCACGTCTTGCGCATGCGCAGGGCGTTAATTTCGGCGCCAATTGTCCCTATATAAGCAGCACTGCCCTTGACTGCAGTGCTGCTCTTTCTGATCAGCTAGTGTGCCGTTCCGGTTACCTGTGGTTCCTGTTTATGCCTATTGATTGATCTCCTGCCTCGACCCTTGGAGTGTGACCCCGACTTCTGCCTGATTGCCGCCTGCCTCGACCCTTGGATTGTGACCCCGACTTCTGCCTGATTGCCGCCTGCCTCGACCCTTGGATTGTGACCCCGACTTCTGCCTGATTGCCGCCTGCCTCGACCCTTGGATTGTGACCCCGACTTCTGCCTGATTGCCGCCTGCCTCGACCCTTGGATTGTGACCCCGACTTCTGCTTGATTGCTACCCGCCTCCGGACCTTTAACTTACCTTGGACTCCGCCTACTCCATTAAGAGTGTCTCCTGTTCTCCTGACCACTCGCTGAGACTATCCCAGTAGTGACCTGGTAGGGCACTAGGCAGCTAAGCTCCACATCCCCCTCCTGGGGGTGTGGTCCTGCACCCCCCTCAAGGGAGTGTGGGTGAAGACCCGTGGTCACCTAGACTCCACTACTGGGGAACGTCTCTTCCTTCGTGGGAGGGTCAACAGGGACTGAAGAGAAGTCCTAACAGTAAAGAGCAGCCACAAATGGAGACAAATGGAGCCCGTACCCCGGTGGAGATCTTATATGAGCTCGTGACGCAACTCCGTGTCTCAGTGGATGAAGTCCAGAGAGGCTACCAAGAGATCCGTGATCAGATCCGGGTGGCCGTTCCCGCTGCTGAGGCCGTGGTCGTCCCTCCCGCTGTTCCGGCTCCAGTGGGCCCGCCACCAGCTGGGGAGAGAGTGGTTCCCGTGGAAGGTGCTGCTTCTCCTCCTCCTGAACCAAGACTGCCCTTGCCTGAACGCTTCTCGGGGGACCGTTCTAAATTCCGGTGGTTCCAAAGTGCCTGCCGCCTCCACTTCTCCTTGTTACCCCGGACATATGCCAGCGAGGAAGTTAAAGTCGGAGCGGTTATTTCTTTGCTTCAGGGAGAACCTCAGGCCTGGGCCCTTCGTCTAGTTGAACAACAACATCCGGCCCTAAGGAGCCTCAATACTTTCTTTGAGACCATGGCGGAGATCTATGACGATCCAGGGAGGGCCGCCTCTGCCGAGAGCGCTCTCCAATCTCTCAAGCAAGGAAGAAGACCGGTGGAGGACTATGTGATGGAGTTCCGCCGGTGGGAGGCAGATGTTACCTGGAATGATTCCGCTCTGAGGTTCCAGTTCCGTCAGGGGCTTTCTGATACCCTCAAGGATGAGCTGGCCAGGGTAGGAGTTCCTGATTCATTGAAGGACCTGATTCATCTGTCCATTCAGATCGACAGAAGGCTGAGAGAAAGACGCTCGGAGAGGTCCGGATCTGTTAGACCTGCATGGGGTGTGCCTAATCCCAGGCCCCTGCCTACTCCAACTCCATCGGGTCCTCAGGCAGAAGATGAATCTGAGCCTATGCAAATAGGTTTGGCTCGACCGGCCATCTCACCAGAGGAAAGATTACGCAGGAGGTCGTCCAACCTTTGTTTGTACTGCGGAGCCTCAGGTCACTTCCGTGTCAACTGCCCTATTAGACCTTCGGGTGAGCCTGAGTATGTGGTGCGTACGAGTGGTACCTTTTCCCCTCCGTTTTCCTCTTCTCACATACCACTCACTCTCTCGTTACAGGGGCCGCAAGGAAGGACCGTCCCAATTAAAGCTATCGTGGATTCGGGAGCTTGCTCATGCTTCATGGACCTTCAGTTTGCACAGCAACTTCGACTCCCTGTACATCAAAAACGCCAACCCCTGGTCATTCAGCTAGCAGATGGATCTGCCATCAGTTCGGGTCCCATCACCACAGAGACCCTGCCACTTCTGGTCAGCATTCAGGGGGAACATCAAGAATATCTGAGTTTCGATTTAATATCTTCTCCACTGTTCCCCGTGATCCTGGGAATGCCCTGGCTCAGAACTCATAACCCTGCAATTAATTGGGTCTCTCAGGAGGTGGTCTTCAAGTCGGACTATTGCCTACGTTCCTGCTTCCCTCGAGCCGGTACCTTGTTCTGCCTGGATTCGCCCAAGAAAGATTTAATTCCAGTGGCCTATCATGACTTTCTGGACGTGTTTGACAAAGCTAAGGCAGATTCTCTTCCTCCCCATCGTCCATATGACTGTCCCATTGATCTGCAACCTGGAGCTCCTATACCGTTCGGGAGAACGTATCCTCTGTCTGAACCGGAGACTTTAATCCTGAAAGAGTACATTGAGGAAAATCTCCATAAGGGGTTCATTCGCCCGTCTACGTCTCCTGCTGGGGCTGGCATATTTTTTGTTGAAAAGAAAGACGGTTCCCTACGTCCCTGCATAGATTATCGGGAGTTGAACAAGATCACGGTCAAGAACCGCTATCCACTCCCTTTAATGCCTGATCTCTTCCTACGTCTTGGTTCCGCCTGCATCTTTTCTAAACTGGACTTACGAGGAGCCTACAATTTAGTTAGAATCCGAGAAGGAGACGAATGGAAGACGGCGTTTCGCTCTCGCTTTGGGCACTTTGAGTATCTTGTAATGCCTTTCGGCCTGTGCAACGCTCCCGCCACCTTCCAGCACTTTGTCAACGACATCTTTAGAGACTACATTGATCACTTTATGGTTGTATACTTGGATGACATCCTTATCTTCTCCTCTTCCCAAGAGGAACACCGGACGCATGTAAAAAGGGTACTGGCCCGCCTTCGTGTCCACGGACTATACGCCAAACCTGAGAAATGTGAATTCGACAAAGTACACATACAATTCTTGGGTCTGAAGATTTCTCCAGGAGGAGTGGAGATGGATCCTCAAAAGGTGTCGGCTATTCTGGAATGGCCAGTCCCAGTGGACCGTAGATCTGTACAACGCTTCATTGGCTTCGCCAACTTCTACAGAAAATTCATTAAAAATTTCTCACAGATTGTGGCGCCTATTACCCTCCTTACTAGTACTAGCAAGGCTTTCCACTGAACACCCGAGGCTCAACGTGCTTTTGAAACTCTTAAGTCTTGCTTCACCTCAGCACCCATATTGAAACATCCGGATCCCGCAAGAGCTTTTGTCCTGGAGGTGGATGCCTCTGAAGTTGCCATCGGGGCTATCCTTTCCCAGAGGTTCGGGCCAAAAGCCATTCTTCACCCAGTGGCCTTCTTTTCCAGGAAACTTAGTAATGCGGAAAGGAATTATGATGTGGCTGACCGCGAACTGTTGGCGATCAAAGCCGCTCTTGAGGAGTGGCGCTATCTTCTGGAAGGCGCAGAACAACCGATTTTAATTCTTACAGACCATAAGAACTTGGAGTACCTCCGAACTGCCAAGAGATTGAGACCACGTCAGGCTCGGTGGTCGCTCTTCTTCTCGAGATTCAACTTCCATCTCACCTATCGGTCTGGATCCAAGAATACTAAACCCGATGCCCTGTCCCGCATGTATCATCCTGAATCGTCTCCAGACCCTGTTCCTGAGAACATCCTGTCTCCGCAGCACTTCTTGCTCATACAAACTAGTCTATTGGATGCCATTAAACAAACTTCCTCCAACAGTAGACCTCCTGAACTTCCCATGAGAGAGGGTCTATACTACTTTAAGGACAAGGTCTTTGTTCCTTCTGAGGTACGTTTACAAGTACTCCAAACTTGTCATGACGGCAAACTGGCAGGTCACTTCGGGGTCACCCGCACACAAGAGCTTATCCGAAGAAGGTTCTGGTGGCCTGAGTTAGCCAAAGACTGTCACTCCTATGTTTCTTCCTGTGAAGTCTGTGCACGGTCCAAGACCCCTCGTTCTAAACCGTGGGGACTGTTAAATCCTCTACCTGTGCCAACCCAACCTTGGAGCCATATTGCAATGGACTTTGTGGTCGAGTTACCTCCCTCTGAAGGGTTTACCACCGTCCTGGTTGTGGTAGACAGGTTCTCCAAGATGGCCCACTTCTTACCTTTCAAACAAGTCCCATCTGCTGCGGGGACCGCCCAAGTGTTTATCCAGGAGATTGTCCGGCTCCATGGGTTACCATCCGACATAGTCTCAGATCGTGGGACACAGTTTACTTCTCGGTTTTGGCAGGAACTCTGTAAGAAGTTGGGAATCCAACTTTCTCTCTCCTCTGCCTATCACCCACAGTCCAACGGCCAAACCGAAAGGACTAACCAGACCCTGGAGCAGTACATCAGATGCTTCACCGCCGCTTCCCAAGACGACTGGTACTCTCTGTTGGCCACAGCGGAATTTGCCTTCAATAACTCTGTTCACTCATCGACCCATCAATCTCCCTTCTTTATTAACTATGGCCTTCACCCCGCATTCTTACCCGACGTTGATGCTTCCTCAGCATGTCCTGGAGTGCAGGAGAGGATCTCGACCATTCAGGAGAACTTCAAGACTGTGCACCGGATTCTGGAACAGACACAGGAAAGAGGGAAGAAGTCTGCTGATAGACTCAGGAGAGTGGCTCCATTATTATCCCCTGGAGACCTTGTCTGGTTGTCCACAACCAATCTCAGACTCCACTGCCCTTCAAGGAAGCTTGCACCCAAGTTTGTGGGACCCTTCCCTGTGTTACATCAAATCAACCCAGTGACATACAAACTGTCTCTCCCTTCCTCTCTCCGGGTGCATCCTGTTTTTCATGTTTCTTGTCTCAAGAAGGTGGTGAAGAATGTATTCCCAGGCCGCACACCTGACCTCCCTCAACCGGTCATTATTGAAGGATCTGAAGAATTTGAGGTGGAAAAAATTCTTGACAGTAGAAGATTACGGAACTCCCTTCAATATCTGATCAAGTGGAAGGGTTTCGGGGTTGAAGAGAATTCCTGGGAGCCTGCGGGTCATGTCCATGCGCCCTTATTGATTAAACGCTTTCATCAAAGGTACCCTGAAAAACCAGGACCTAGGGGCACCCAGAGGTTGCCCATAGGGAGGGGGCAATGTTACACTCACCATAGACGTTCCTCCGGGCATCCCCGTGCGCGTCCTGCTGTGCGCACGCGCGGGGGTTCACTGGGCCTCTTGTGCTCACTTCCTGCTCGTCGGTGTGTGTGGTGGAATGCGCACGCGCGCAGAACGCTGCGCGCGCAGCACCTAGGGCACCGCGCATGCGCGCACCCGCGTGTGCGCGAACCCACGTGCGCGCGCACGCAGAGAAGTGCGCGCGCATGCGCAGAAGGGTTGCGCACGTCTTGCGCATGCGCAGGGCGTTAATTTCGGCGCCAATTGTCCCTATATAAGCAGCACTGCCCTTGACTGCAGTGCTGCTCTTTCTGATCAGCTAGTGTGCCGTTCCGGTTACCTGTGGTTCCTGTTTATGCCTATTGATTGATCTCCTGCCTCGACCCTTGGAGTGTGACCCCGACTTCTGCCTGATTGCCGCCTGCCTCGACCCTTGGATTGTGACCCCGACTTCTGCCTGATTGCCGCCTGCCTCGACCCTTGGATTGTGACCCCGACTTCTGCCTGATTGCCGCCTGCCTCGACCCTTGGATTGTGACCCCGACTTCTGCCTGATTGCCGCCTGCCTCGACCCTTGGATTGTGACCCCGACTTCTGCTTGATTGCTACCCGCCTCCGGACCTTTAACTTACCTTGGACTCCGCCTACTCCATTAAGAGTGTCTCCTGTTCTCCTGACCACTCGCTGAGACTATCCCAGTAGTGACCTGGTAGGGCACTAGGCAGCTAAGCTCCACATCCCCCTCCTGGGGGTGTGGTCCTGCACCCCCCTCAAGGGAGTGTGGGTGAAGACCCGTGGTCACCTAGACTCCACTACTGGGGAACGTCTCTTCCTTCGTGGGAGGGTCAACAGGGACTGAAGAGAAGTCCTAACAAGATTAAAAATTATCTCCAGGGAAGAAATCTAGAGATAAAGTGAATTGAATTCCATTCAGCAACGTTGACATTATAAGGTAAATGTAGTCTTAAGGTACATACACACGTCGGATTTTTGCAAACGACCGGTCGTTTGGACGTTTGAACGTCCAGTCTTATCAGCTGAACGACCGACTGTACACACACCTGATTTGACGCCCAGACGACCGGACGTTCAAATGTCCAAACAACCGGTCGTTTGCAAAAATCCGACGTGTGTACGAGCCTTTAAAGTTCAGACTAATGTCTTAACACTAACATATACATACATTTCACAAGTTTGCAAGGAAAGTTAATAATAATGATTACCTACCTTTTCAGATAATCATTTTATTAAGATGATTATCTGAGTTCACATAGAAAGGGGCATATCTATGTCTCATGGTGCCACCCGTGAAACTTTCAAACACTCCCCCACCCCCAAAATGGCCTGGCAGGCACAGAGGACACCTAGGGTAGCCGGAGAGACACAACGGTGGAACAGGTTAGCTGTTGCTGAACATTCACACTGCAATTTTTAAAACAATGAAATTAACAGCTCTTTCAGTTTCATCAAAAGCTAAATCATGATTGATTAAGAGAGCATGCCCAATCAATTTTATGTAGAAAATGGAATGAATGCATCTCACAGGATTGATGAAGACATTTTCATTGAAGAATGCAACTCAAATGATGGTATGGCCAGCTTGTTTTGGTAAGTTGACCTGTCTTTTGTAGCTGTATTGGTGTGATTTAAAATGTTGCCCACAAGTCATTGACCTTTTCTTCTGCATTTCCTCACAGGTTATGTTTTTTATCCTAATGTTTTGGGCCAGAAAGGAAATTTTGATGATGGTTCCACTTTAAAGGATATCTAACCTAAGTTAAATTATCAAACTAAACACAGAGATATGTTAATTTAAAGTAAAACACCTTGGGCTTGATTCACTAAGGCCCGGTTCACATTAGCGTTTTGAGCCAAACGGATTCGGTGAGCGGATCCGGTCTCCGCTTCACCGGATCCGGATGGCTCTGTGCACACTGCCAAATGGAAAATAAAAACAGATCTGATCAACGATCGATCAGATCAGTTTTCACTCAGTTTGCCATTAAATACATACCTAATGCTCTTTTGAAGCCGGCGGTAGAGGCTTTGTCTTTTTCAGCTGTGACTACACAGCGCGTCATGTGACTTCCACTGCACACCACTCTGCAAACATAGGAAGGAACCTATGTCCCCCACCAGGCATGCCATTTGTTTGAGAAAGCCGGATGCCTGAGTTCCGGTTAATCTGGACGTTTCTGAAATACAAACAAGCCACAAACAGGGCTCCTCGTTAACATTTCAGCAGGGTGCTGTGAGAACAGATTCAGGCCTCTTGTACACTGCAAGCGATTCAGATTCAGATTCCGCTTTTTAATCGGTTTTTACTTCCGATTCAGATTTGCAGTTTGCTCCTTGCACACTGCAAATCGGAATCGGATGTAAAAACTGATTAAAAAGCGGAATCTGAATCGGAATCGGTTGCAGTGTGCAAGAGGCCTCATTGAGGTGGGGTCTAAAGCCTCATCTACACATGTAGATGAGGCTCCGATCCGGCGGCTCGATTAGCCGCCGGATCGCCTCTTCCGCGTCCCCGCCGCGTCCCCGCTCGCCCGCGCCGATTTCGAAACCCGCTCGTCCCCACGCCGCGCCGCTTATCTTCCACTCGATTCCCTGCCATTGTCCCCTCGCGGGGAACGAGCAGGGAATTGGCGGTAGCAAGATCCGACTGATGCGGCTCGATTGATAAGCCACATCCCCACCTCATCTACACGTGTAGATGAGGCTTTATGAAGAACAGAAGAGAAGATTAGAAGAGCAAAAAAACCCTGAAGGATTTAACAAGAATGAGAAAAGATGAAAGTATACAGAAGAAAAATGAAATATACAAAGCACAAGAAATAAACAGAAGAAAAACGAAAAGGACAGATGAAACAACAAAGAAAAGAGTTTTATTTTAGATAAAGATTTGTTTTTACTTAACTTTTAATTGTAAAGTGGGTAGAGGGAAAAATTACCCTTTTCCCCTGTTTACTTTTGAGAGAGTACAAAGATTCCACCATAAGCTCCGCAGCAAGGCCTACCAGTTACCTCATCTCCTGACCACCAAGATGGGGATGGGATCCCCTGGACAAGAGATCTCTGCAGGAGGGGATCGCTGACACCCTTTTGTAGGGTTCCCTCCTCCAGTATTATAGATTACGTAGGCTGGTATTGCACAGAGGAAGGAGCCTCATGCTGAAAGGCTTCAAATACCAGACTGCACGGGGAACAAGAAGTACTGTATGAAGAGATATGGGCATGAAGATGCATGCTCATTTTAAAATTCTATTTTGATAAAAAAAAATTAAACAGCACTATTTTTTCTAGAATCAGAATCAGAATCAGAATTTTATTTTCCGCCAAGCACGACTGGGTCGTGCCCGGAATTAGGCTTGGCAGGAGCAGGGCAAAGAAACAGTAAATGACACACACCAGAGATAGCAATACATCAAAACAAATCAAATACAATACGGTACAGTAATTACATAACAGCCATTTCTTAAAAAGAGTTCTGCAGTGCAGGCATGCTTAAAAGACTATTCTAGCTAGTGAAGCAAGTGGCCTAAGGAGGGGCCGCTCTTCTTTTGGTGGTGGGGGATGGGAGTGAGTCCAGAGAGTTCAGTGATTTGACAGCTGAGGGGAAGAAGCTGTTTCTGTGCCTTGAGGTCCTGGTGTAGATGGCCCGATACCTCTGGCCTGAACGGAGACGACAGAAAAAGCGGGAGCCTGGGTGCGAAGGATCATTTGCGATCCGCAAGGCTCTGGAGCGCAGTCTGGTGTTGAAGAGTAGGTCCAGTGGGGGAAGTGGTTTTTCGATGATCCTTTCCGCTGATCTGATGACTCTCTGTAGCTTGTGTCTGTCGCTGGCAGAGGAGCCAGCGTACCAGACAAGGATAGAAGAACAGATGACGGATTCGATGGTGGCTGAGTAGAAGCTCGTCAGCAGTTTCTGGTCCATGCCGAACTTCCTCAGTTGTGCATGTTTGACTGTTATAAATGCATGCACAAACATGCACAGTGCTGTCAAAACTAACATCATCATCTGGTCATTGCCTGGTCATCACACTTATTTGATAAATGTGCAAATTGGCTGTCATCCAGCCTACGCAATGGCTAATGATGTATAGGGAAATATGTATGTGCAAAAAGGAACCATAATGACATAGAGTAGAATGTAATATAATAATCAAGATACCAATTTTTATGTTAATTATCCTGGTTTCAGCATCAGAAACACTATATGTATATATTGCTGTATATTGGTATGCAACTCCCCCCATGATGTTTAGCCTATGCTATGATGTCACGCAACCTTCTGCCCCAAAGCACTCTGGGGAACTGGGTCCATATGAAATACACATTAAAGTGTACCCTAGGTGGACACAGAGAAATGTCTCCCTCACCCTGGTCGCCGCAGCACCCTCTAAAAAATGCAGCCAAGCAGCTTATCAACAAAGGCCGTCCGTAGATGGCAGGGGTTTTCTGAACACGCCCATTCCAGCCTCCAGAACACCCTTTACCAGCCTCCTCAATATTTGCTCCCCTGGCTGTAGATGACTTTGTCAGCACGCTAAGAGCTCAGGTCCTCTCATGTGCGTCGTTCAGGAGCATGATGGTCGTGGCCATTTTTTTTGTTTCACAAAATTAAAATCTTTTTTAAAAAGTATGCATAATCATCAGGGAGAGACGGTAAGTAACTCTGCCTGATCTGGATAGCCCTCTGGATCAAGTAGTATGTTTTTTGATATAGATAGCCAAAGTATATTTTTTTTATATACAGTACTGTAGATAGCCAACGTTTAGGGTTTACTTTAATATGTTCACATTCCGTCAATAAAAATGCCCTTTAAACCACCAGCAGGCAAGAAAATACTCAAAATAGTTTTGATAGTACTTTTTCCCCTACTTTTTGGCACTTTTTCAATTGCAAAGTGGGATAAAGTTATTTTAAAGAGAAGATGAAAAATTATCTCTTAGGAGAAAAAGTTAATTGCATATGGGCCCAGGTGTTGTTCCTGCATTTGGCTACATTTGGCAGGCTCAGCTGCTCAAGTAATACCAGCCTGCAAGGGGGATAAGAAGCACCATGTGCTTAAGCCTTAAGGACCATGTGCTTAAACCCCCCTAAAGACCAGGCCATTTTGTACAAAATGGGCCACTGCAGTTTTAAGGGCTCGCTGCAGGGCCACACAACACGGCACACAAGTAATTCCCTCCCCCCTTTTCTCCCCACCAACAGAGCTTTCTGTTGGTGGGGTCTGATCGCCCCCCAGATGTTTGTTTATTTGAGTGTAAATATTTATTTCCTTTATTTTTTAATAAATTTGTTATTTTTATTGTGCTCCCTCCCTCCCTCCCCCTGCTAGTTAATCACTGTGATCGTCTGTCATAGGCAGCCTATGACAGTGGATCACCCCCGAGCCAATGGAGGGTACAGCCGTGTCACACGGCTGTCCCCACTACAGTGCTGCCGTAGATCGCAGTGCTGTACAGGCATAAAAGACAGCGGTTTCGCCGTCTCAGAGTCTCCTAGCGGCGATCGCTCCGCCATACAAGCGTGGATGCGCGCGCAGCGGCATGCACGATCCCCTGCAAAACACTCCCCCAGGACTTTTAGGCGGTCCTGGGGAGCCACCGCATTCACGCCCATTGGCGTGACATGGTCTTAAAGAGGTCAAGGAAGGGCGTATGAGTAAAAATGTTGCCCCATTAATTTGGGCATCAGTTCCAGCAGTATTGCTGATAGTTACAATATTAGTAATGTTACCGATATTTTACTATTGGCTTCCCTAACCTATACCTCACACAAACCCTCTCCAACCTAAGCCTAACACAATCCCTCCCAACCTACACCTAAAACTGCCCCCCCCCCTACCTATGCCTTACACTATTCTTCCCCCTACCTACACCTAACACTGTCCTTTCCCCTACCTACGCTTAACACTTACCATCCCCCTACTAACGCCTAACACTAATCTCCCCCCTTCCTACGCCTTACATTATCATTCACCTACCTATGCCTAACACAATCCTTCCTCTACCCATGCTTAACACTATCCTTCCCCTACCTACACCTTACACTTTTCTTCCCCCTACCTACACCTAACACTATCCCTCCCCCTTTGTAAAAAAAGAAAAAGAGAGAGAAAAAAAAAAAAACTTGCGCACAAACAGATTAACACTGGCCCTTTAAAGATGCACTCGGTGCTGCTCTCATACACTGGATGGCGCCAGTAACTGCAAAACACAAAGGATGGGGAGACAAGAGAGCGCTCCGTAGTGCATTAAATGAGGTTTACTTGATAAATAAAAGATAAATCATCACACTCACATTTAGTGAAATTGTTTTTGTCTGTGCCTTTTGCTCGTTCTGCAGGTCGCCTCTTACCATGGATGGCCTGGCCAGGGCCAACGGTATAGATGGGATGTCAGAGAAACGTCCGACTGGAGCAAGCGGCGCACAGACTCTGCCGTCTGACGTCACTACCGGTTTCGGCGTAAGTCCACGCCTTCCTCAGGTGACGGGCTCTGTAGACGGCTGGGTATACATAGCGTTATACGCTTGGCAACAAGGTTGCCAAGGGGCGGCGATTAAAATGAACAACTTTATTGAAACAGTTTAAAAATGTGCATTCCACTGTTTGATGAAACGCTGTGCGAACACATTGAAAATAATAACTCCTGCAGTGTTTACCTGCATTAGATGAACTGATGCATATGTACAATAAATATAAAAATATAAAACATGAATATAAAAATATATAAAAGATGAATTTATGTCAAATTATAAACAGATAGTGCCTCGGACATAAGGCTATTGCATTAATCATGTAGCTTATATTGCCAAAGTAAGAGGCAGAAAGGCTAAATTTAAACACAAAACAAATTGCTATGTGTCTACACATTGATCCACAAGAGTCTTTCGACCCCAAAATATAAACTGTATACTGGCATCTTAAACAAGAATGTGATCCAAAGACACCCCGTGGACCATTAAGTAACTGAACGAGACACCACAGGTCTCAAAACGACAGACCCTACTGCAGCCAACAGGCAATGTAGTATCAATAAAACAAGAACTATGAGCAAAAATCCCAATGTTTAGAAGAATGGTTGCTAGTGGGTACATGCGTAGGTAGTCAAACCTTCATTTTTGAATAAAACAATTATAAATGTAACAATTTAAATTAGCAGAAAGACTTAAAAACTGTTATCATATGACCATAACTGAGTAATCTGGCCTTATCATAGAATAGAAGATTATGCAAAAAATTGGGCAAAATTATCATCACATAGGCCTAGTGCACACCAGAGCGTTTCCGCTGCGGTTTGCGATCCTCCTGCGGGTGCGGATCCGCTAGGGTAATGTATTTCAATGGGCTGGTGCACACCAGAGCGGGAGGCGTTTTGCAGAAACGCATACTCCCGGGCTGCAGCAGATTTTGGATTGCGGATGCGTTTCTGCCTCAATGTTAAGTATAGGAAAAACGCAAACCGCTCTGAAAAACGGCACTTCAGAGCGGTTTGCCAGGCGTTTTTTGTTACAGTAGCTGTTCAGTAACAGCTTTACTGTAACAATACAGGAAATCTACTACACCAAAACCGCTACACAAAACCGCAAAACGCTAGCTGAAACGCTACAGAAAAAGAAGAAAAAGCGTTTCAAAATCTGCTAGCATTTTGCGGATCTACTAGCGGGTTTTGGTGTGCACCAGGCCTAAGACTATACTGATAGAAAAGGCCACACAACCCACTATATCTAAGGTGCAAGCACAAGATGAGAGGCAAAGTTCTATACACCATTATATGGGAGCAAAAAGAACATTTACACATACATAGACTCCACAGACAGCCACCATTACGTGGAGGCAAAAGAAACACATATATATACGTAGACTCTACTGGCAGGTTATCCCCCCACCAGTGTATCACTCCTTCCAGAAGACGGAAGCCATAATTTTTGTGTATATATGGATGAGTTATTACAGACAAAGATGATCACAGATTACAACTGAGACACTCAAAAAGGACCACAGTAACAGGGGCAGCTAAAAGGAAAACATTATGTCATGAAGCTCTGTACTTCTAATTCCTCATTAAGACCCTTAGGTGATAGTGTGTCCAAACGGAAGATCCAATACATCTCCCGTTCACACAATTGCATAGATTTATAAGATCTATCACTCTAAAAAGGTTTTTTGCAATTAAAGACAAAAAATGTCAAAATTCCGTAGAGATACCAGTCCAGGATATTGTGCAAAATCTGGATTCCGGAATAAACGAGTGGCAATTTCTTGACGAAATAGGTCTGGAAGCCCTTGATGAGAACATGGGAATCGATCATGTCTATGTGGATGAGTCCATTAAACACACTAATTTCAGACCCACCTCAGTTTTCTATCCAACACATGCAAAAGGTCCACACATAAATACATATTACCAAGTAGTGATGGACCAATTCAATTCACTTTGCAAAACTGAAAATAAAAATAATAAAAAATTACACAACCTCAGTAAAAAGGAGCAAGAGTCGCTTGAGTTGCTAAGAAATAATAGAAACATTGTCATCCGCCAGGCGGATAAAGGTGGGGGCATTGTCATTCAGGACTTTTCTAAATATAAAACAGAGGGAGAAAGACTACTTAGTGATATTAATGTATATGTCAAATTGAGAAAAGACCCCACACAGGAATTCTCAAGGGATCTAACTGCGATCCTTGATGATGGGATGACTAAGGAAATCATCAGTAAAGAGGAGTATACTTTTTTAAAACCTAAAAACCCACTTATTCCATACTTTTACCACATACCAAAGATCCATAAGAACCTGGAGGAGCCACCTGGACGGCCAATTGTGGCAGGTATGGAGGGGATAATGGTACCCATATCAGATTATGTGGACTATTTTTTACAACCTATTGTTCAACATACTGAATCATATACTAGGGATTCCCTACATGCACTCGAAATTCTGAAACACTACACGTGGAAAAAAGGATACCACTGGGCATCTTTGGACGTGTGTTCATTATACACTTGTATACCGCACACTAAAGGCCTTGAGGCAGTGAGACACTTTTTATCGGAAGATGAGATTCTAAACACTATAAAACAGCTATATTTGTCATTCAAACCTGATGTCACAGACCCTACTCCACAAATAAACGCATGCTTAGCTGAGCTTCAGGAGTGGATGAATAATAATTGGCTAAAACTTAATGCTGACAAAACTGAGGTTCTTGTTATCGAGGGCCAGGGCTCAACAGCAAAGCAGCTCCAGTCTCAACCAACACCGCTAAGGATAGGGAGCTCAGACCTGAACAACTCAGACTGTGTGCGCAGCCTGGGAGTACTGATTGATGGGAAATTAAGCTTCAGGAATCAAATCTCAGCTGTTGTGAAACATTCCTTCTTTCACCTAAGGAATATTGCAAGGATTAAACACCTAATTCCTTCAGAGGATCTTCCAACCCTAGTTCATGCCTTCGTCACATCAAGGTTAGACTACTGCAACGTCCTCTACACAGGCCTGCATAAGAAAGACTTACGCCGCCTGCAATTAGTACAGAATACCGCCGCAAGGCTGTTAACGAGCCAACCCCGCCATTGCCACATAACACCAACCCTGAGCTCACTCCACTGGCTACCGATAAAATGGAGAATTCTGTTTAAGATTGGCTTACTGACATTCAAATCCTTGCACAATCTGGGCCCTGGATACCTGAAGGACTTGTTGCAACTACATCACACCCCCCACAATCTTAGATCAAAAGGACGTAACACCTTGGTCACCCCCAGAGTCCACCTCAAAACCTTTGGAGACAGAGCCTTTTGTCATGCTGCCCCTACACTTTGGAACTCCCTGCCACACCCAATCAGGACAGCCCCATCCCTGGAAGCATTTAAGTCTAAACTGAAAACCTACCTTTTCAGTCTGGCATTCATGAACATCTGACTATCTCCTCTGTAACACAACCCAGCCTGAAACCCTGTATTAATCTGAGACACAGCTATGCGCTTTGAGTCCTATGGGAGAAAAGCGCTTTACAAATGTTATTGTATTGTATTGTATTATTGTATAAACACTGGACAGGCCCAATTTATTTTGCATCTTTTAAAATTTGCTTTAGAACACAATTACTTCAGCTTCATGGGGGACTATTACCTACAAAAATGCGGGACTTCGATGGGGGCTGGATTTGCCCCAAGGTTCGCTAATATTTACACGGCGTTCTGGGAACACTATCATATCTGGTCTGATCACCCTTTTAAAGCTAATCTTGTGCTTTACACCAGATACATTGATGACATCTTACTTATCTGGGACGGCACTAAAGATAGGTTTTTGGAATTTGTCACCCATTGCAACAAATGGAGGTAACCCTGGTTTGTGAGTATAATTTTACTCCTTTTTCATTATACCATTTGCCTAAACTTACTACACCATATTGGGCTCTCGGTTCTCCTTCTCTTTGTATTGCAACAATAATAGCTTCGGGTTAGAATTTACTCATGTTATAGACAGGTCTGAATTAATCTTCCTGGATCTAGAACTGTTCATTGATCATGATCTGACCATTCAAACACGTACTCACTTTAAACCAACAGCAGGCAACTCCTACCTCCATGCAGATAGCTGTCACCATCCCAGATGGAAACATAATATACCAAGAAGCCAGTTCTGCAGATTAAGGCGGAACTGCAGTAAGGACCATGACTACCAAGTGCAATCGAACATTCTTACCACCAAGTTTAGAGAAAAAGGCTACACAGATCGATCTATACAATCAGCCAGGTTGGAATATGAAATACAGACAGATACAACTGACAAAAGAAAGAAAGAGAGGGACAAATCTGCAGCATGTAAAAGTGGGCCCACTTTCATAACAAAATATACAGGCAGCTCTGGAAAAATCCAGAACATTATAAAGAACAATTGGCCAATACTGCTACAGGATCCTATAATAAAGAATCTTTTACCAGAGACACCTCAAATAATTTTTAAAAAAGCGAAGTCGCTAAAAAACACCATTGCACCCAGTCAAGTGAGCCTGAAGAACAATTATAAAACCACCTGGCTTAAAAGCAGTATAACTGGAAACTTCAGATGTGGTTCAAACAGGTGTGGATGCTGTGTGTTTATGGAACACAGAGCCAAAACCATACCAAATCAGGGTGGCCCTACAATACCCTTGAAACAGTTAATAAACTGTGCCACCAAATTTGTAGTCTATCTTTTATACTGTGGGTGTAATAAGAAATATGTAGGCAGGACCACACGGGAACTCAGGACCCGTTTAGATGAGCATAAATGCAATATCTTAGCCAAATCAGACAAACACAGTGTGCCACGCCATTTTCAGCAACACCATCAAGGAAATCCAGAAAGTCTAAAGATCATAGGCCTGGAATACATCCCGGACACATTCACTATGGGCCTTAGATACAAAAAATTGTGTGAACGGGAGATGTATTGGATCTTCCGTTTGGACACACTATCACCTAAGGGTCTTAATGAGGAATTAGAAGTACAGAGCTTCATGACATAATGTTTTCCTTTTAGCTGCCCCTGTTACTGTGGTCCTTTTTGAGTGTCTCAGTTGTAATCTGTGATCATCTTTGTCTGTAATAACTCATCCATATATACACAAAAATTATGGCTTCCGTCTTCTGGAAGGAGTGATACACTGGTGGGGGGATAACCTGCCAGTAGAGTCTACGTATATATATGTGTTTCTTTTGCCTCCACGTAATGGTGGCTGTCTGTGGAGTCTATGTATGTGTAAATGTTCTTTTTGCTCCCATATAATGGTGTATAGAACTTTGCCTCTCATCTTGTGCTTGCACCTTAGATATAGTGGGTTGTGTGGCCTTTTCTATCAGTATAGTCTTAGTGATGATAATTTTGCCCAATTTTTTGCATAATCTTCTATTCTATGATAAGGCCAGATTACTCAGTTATGGTCATATGATAACAGTTTTTAAGTCTTTCTGCTAATTTATATTGTTACATTTATAATTGTTTTATTCAAAAATGAAGGTTTGACTACCTACGCATGTACCCACTAGCAACCATTCTTCTAAACATTGGGATTTTTGCTCATAGTTCTTGTTTTATTGATACTACATTGCCTGTTGGCTGCAGTAGGGTCTGTCGTTTTGAGACCTGTGGTGTCTCGTTCAGTTACTTAATGGTCCACGGGGTGTCTTTGGATCACATTCTTGTTTAAGATGCCAGTATACAGTTTATATTTTGAGGTCGAAAGACTCTTGTGGATCAATGTGTAGACACATAGCAATTTGTTTTGTGTTTAAATTTAGCCTTTCTGCCTCTTACTTTGGCAATATAAGCTACATGATTAATGCAATAGCCTTATGTCCGAGGCACTATCTGTTTATAATTTGACATAAATTCATCTTTTATATATTTTTATATTCATGTTTTATATTTTTATATTTATTGTACATATGCATCAGTTCATCTAATGCAGGTTAACACTGCAGGAGTTATTATTTTCAATGTGTTCGCACAGCGTTTCATCAAACAGTGGAATGCACGTTTTTAAACTGTTTCAATAAAGTTGTTCATTTTAATCGCCGCCCCTTGGCAACCTTGTTGCCAAGCGTATAACGCTATGTATACCCAGCCGTCTACAGAGCCCGTCACCTGAGGAAGGCGTGGACTTACGCCGAAACCGGTAGTGACGTCAGACGGCAGAGTCTGTGCGCCGCTTGCTCCAGTCGGACGTTGCTCTGACATCCCATCTATACCGTTGGCCCTGGCCAGGCCATCCATGGTAGGAGGCGACCCGCAGGACGAGCAAAAGGCACAGACGCAAACAATTTCACTAAATGTGAGTGTGATTATTTATCTTTTATTTATCAAGTAAACCTCATTTAATGCACTACGGAGCGCTCTCTTGTCTCCCTATCCCTCCCCCTACCTGTGCTTAACACTAACCATTCCCCTACCTACACCTAACACTATACCGCCCCCTACCTATGCTTAACACTAACCATTCCTTATCTACATCTAATACTAACCTCCACCCTACCTACGCCTAACATTGTCCTTCACCTACCTACGCTAACACTATACTCCCCCCCATACCTATGCTTAACAATAACATCCCCCATACCTACGCTTAACACTAACATCCCCCCACCTATGCCTAACACTAACATCCCCACTACCTATGCCTAACACTATCCTTTTCCATACCCACGCCTTACACTATCCTTCCCTCTACCTACCCCTAACACTAGCCTTACCTTTACTCGCACTTTACACTATTCTTCCCCTTACCCATGCCTTACACGAAGGCCTTGTCACAGCTAATCCAGGTAGCCAAATCCTGGGCATCTGATTTCACATGCCTGCTGCTGTCTCCAGAGTTTGTAGCCAAACCCTGGTGCCCAAAGAACCCTGAGCACTGCTAACTTCCCTCTACCTATGCCTTAAACTATCCTTCCCCCAACTTACACCTAACACTATCCTTCCCCCACCTAGGACTAACAATATCCTTCCTACTACCTAAACCTAACACTATTCCTCCCTCTACCTACACCTTATACTATCCTTCCCCCACCTACGCCTAACAATATCCTTCCTACTACCTACACCTAACACTATTCTCCCCCCCTACCTACACCTTATACTATCCTTCCCCCACCTATGCCTAACAATATCCTTCCTACTACCTACCCCTAACACTATTCTCCCCTCTACCTATGCCTAACACTAGCACCTTGCCACAGCTGATCCAGGAAGCTGAATCCTGGGCATCTGATTTCACATGATCGCTGTTTTCTCCGGAGTTCGTAGCCGAACCCTGGTGCCCAAAGTACCCTGAGAACTGCTAACTTCCCTCTACCTATGCCTTACACTATCCTTCCTCCTACTTACACCTAACACCATCCTTCCCCCACCTACACCTAACACTATCTTTCCACCTTCCTTCACTTAACACTAACCATCCCACTACCTACACCTTACACTAACCTCCCTCCACCTACGCCTAACACTATCATCCCCCTTACCTATGCTTAACACTAAGATCCTCCCAACCTATGGGCTTGATTCACAAAGCGGTGCTAACTGTTAGCACGCTTGTGAAAAGCCCTTTATCACGCCTAAACAAACTTTACGCACGCTAATTAATGCTTGTGCGCAAAGTATCGCGCGCAAAGTCCGGTGCGCGCAAAACATTGCACCGGGTGCGATGAAACCGGCGCACCCGGTGCGCCTATAAGGGCGCATTGGATGCGCCCTAATCGTCGCACCCATGCCACGTTTAGGGCGCATACAATGCGCCCTTATAGGCGCATCGGGTGTGCCATTTTTGTCGCACTGGTTTCACGCGCACCAAGCCTGGTTCGTGCGATACTTTGCGCGCAATCTTATTCAGCTTGGTGCGTGCTAACTACTTAGCACCCTAGTTAGCACGCCCCAAGCCTTAAGGCGTGCTAACTAGGTTAGCACCGAATAGTGAATCAGGCCCTAAGCCTTTGGCAGTTTTCTGCGCGTGTTTTTCTATGTACGTTTTCTGCACACCAAGTGTGTTTCTATGCAGTAAAAAGTACGCATTTTTTCACAGCAGCTAATGTAATTGATAAAGAAAACTGACAAAATGTGCAGAGTGCAGAATGTCAGTTTTTTTCCTGCGCGTGAAAACTGCGTTAAGTGTGAAGTAGCCCATTGACTAACATGAGTTCTCAGTTTTTCTGTGCAGAAAACACATACGAAAACAGTCAAGTGTGTTCCCTGCCTGACACCGCTAACTTCCCCCATCACTATCTATGCTGTAAAGTTCAGCTACATGAAAGCCAAACTTCATGCGCCACTTACAGAACCCAGCCATTGCCACCACTACTAGTCGGCACTGCCATAGCCACAATTTAAAATGTTTCAGTATTTCACATATGACTCCCAATCCTGAACAATACACACCTCAGCTGAAAATCTGAAAACAGCAAATTCCAAGAAAAGTTTTTGCAATTATGAGTGTTTGTCTACAAATTAGGCAAGAAACCTGTATGCCAGTAAACATATTTGAAAAATGCTTTTCCATCTAAATATAATAGGCTGTGAAGAGAACTTGTGCAATGTTGGAAACTTATCTGTCTGAGTAAACTACCGTATAACCTAACTAAGCAAAACAACAATGCAGAGTTCACAAGATTTTCTTCTGTAAAAGATTTGTAAATACAAGCGACTTATGTCCCTTGTCTCTCACTGGCCCCACTGGAAACAACAGAAAGACCCTTACAAAAATGCAACAAATAGGCAATCTATGCACTTCTGTGGGAGCACAATTTATTGAAAATTAATAAGGAACCCGAGGTGTGCGACTTATGGAAGCTGCCATATTAATACCTTTTAACCCCCTTGCCGGTCCAATTCCCGCCCAGGGCTCGCTACATGATAGCCGCTGTACAGCGGCAGCTCTGCAGCCACTCTGATCGCTTCCAGCGATCGGAGTGGGTCTACATAAAAAGAGCGCCGGTAAAAAAGGGCGCCTGGTGGAGCCCATATATAGCAACTTCGGCTACAAAAAAGGCGCCTGGTGTAGCCCATATAAAAACTTCGGCTACAAAAAAAAAAAAGGCGCCTGGTGTAGCCCATATAAAAACTTCGGCTGCAAAAAAACTCCGGGATGTGTAAATTACTATTCCCCCTCCAGGCCGCCATGGATAGTGGGGGAATGAAATAATTCGGCTTACAGTGCTTGTAGCCCATATAAAAACTTCGGCTACAAAAAAACTCCGGGATGTGTAAATTACTATTCCCCCTCCAGGCCGCCATGGATAGTGGGGGGATGAAATAATTCGGCTTCCAGCACTTGTAGCCCATATAAAAACATAGGCTACAAAAAAAGGCAATAATATGGGCTACAAAGGGGCACCTTGCTGTAGCCGAAAACAGTGTAGCCGAAAAAAATAAGGGCTACAAAGGGGAGCCCTACTGTAGCCGAAAACCTTGTAGCCGAAAAAATATGGGCTACAAAGGGGAGCCCGCTTGTAGCCTATATCAAAACTCGGGCGCCCTTTTCTACACCTTGTAGCCCATATTTCCAGAAATAACATTGATGTCTATGGTGGCGCTCTTTTCATACAGGCAGCTCGGGCGCCCTTTTCAACCGATCCCATCGGAGTAAGCAGGAAATCCCGTTCAGAACAGTCATGGACGTCAGGACGTCACAGGGAATCCCGATCCACCCCTCAGCGCTGCCTGGCACTGATTGGCCAGGCTGCGCAGGAGTCTGGGGGGGGGTGCGGCTCGGCGTGGCGGGTAGCGGCGGATCGGCGACGAGCGGCGGCGATCGAATGTTACTAGCAGCTAGCAAAGTGCTAGCTGCATGTAACAAAAAAAAATTATGCAAATCGACCCAGCGGGGCCTGAGAAATCCTCCTGTGCAGGTTACCCCGAGCTGAGCTCGGTATAACCGGCAAGGAGGTTAAAACACCAGCTGCCTGGCAGTCCTGCTGATCTTTCTGGCCAATAGGGTCTAAATCACACACCTATAACAAGCTTGCAGCTAATCTTGTCAGATTTGTCATAAACATCTGATCTACATGCTTGTTCAGCGTCTATGGCTTAAAGTATTAGAGGCAGAGGATTAGCAGGACAGCCAGGCAATGTGCATTATGTAAAAGGAAATAAACAGGTCAGCCTCCATATCCCCCTCACCATGGGTTCCGTTTAGGGATCTTTCAGACTTAGACGTTGCGTTGCAGGGGACGTTAAGGTCGCATAACGTCCCCTAACGCAACGCTTGCTGGTGGCAAAGGTGGTCGCTATATAAAGCCGCATTATGCAGCTCTTGGTGCGCTGTTAAAATGGCTGTGGAGACCACGTGATCGGAACACTCCGCATCACGTGGTCCCGCCAGCCAATAAGTGGCCGCTCCAGGAAGTAAACACTGCAGTAGTGATGGGAAGTCGGCTCTTTTCAATGACTCGATTCATTGAAAAGAGCAGGACTTCCCATCACTACTGTTCAGAATCGATTCAGAGGCAGAGCAGCAGGACTGAACCTAGTGATGGGAAATCGGCTCTTTTCAATGAATCGATTGATTGAAAAGAGCGAACTTCCCATCACTACACTGCAGTGAATATTAATTAGCCATGTGGCTGGCCACAATAGCGAACTCTCCCCTCCTCCTCTAGTAAATAAAAAAAAACACATTACTGAGCATGTGCAAACAGTCTAACGCGGCTAAAACCGCGTATAACGCACAGCATGCTGCACTTCCATTCAACGTGTAGCGTTACAATGTAACGCAACGTGGGCACTGTGAGCAGCCCATTGATTTATCATTACTGTGAGTTGGGCTACGTTACAGGCTACTCTAACGTGCACCTGTAACGTCCCACTCTGAAAGCAGCCTTAAAGTGGAATTCAATTCAGAACTTCTTCTCTGCATTAAAAGATTAGCCACAGCATGATAACCTTTGTAGGAATAAAAAAAAATCTTCACTACAATTTATGGAAATCCTAAAAAAAATTTAAATTTTAAATTGATTTCAGGTTTACAGGTAGCAGTAAAAGCTTCAAGCCTCAGTGTTTACTGTATGTGGGACCCCCAGGTTATGAACTGGTTTGCGGCATCTAATAGACGCTGTGCCAGTTCACTCCCCGCAGCTGGCAGTTCACCTCACCTGCGGAGTCTGTAATTTCCAGCAGGCAGAGCAGGGCTACGGTAAGATGGCATCCGAAGCCCTGCACTGGAGACTATTTGTGTCTCCAGTACAGGGCTTTAGGCGCCATCTTCTCATAGCCCTACCCTGTCTGTGTCAGCGTGGGAGTTGTGCAGCAGGACCTGTTGCATGGAAGACCATCGGGGGAGTTGCACGCCGGAGAGAGGCTGGGAGAGGAGCCTTCTGCAGGTGAGTAAATGCTTTTTTTTTTTTACTGGTGCAGCACCAGGGCAGGAAGAAGAGCCCTGCCTAGGTGTATTTTCTGGTGAAACGCTGCCCAGATTACGATTATTTTCTGGTGAAACATTGCCACATTACAATTATTTTATGGTTAAACATTGCTGCATTACGATTATTTTCTGATGAAACATTGCTGCATTACGATTATTTTCTGGTGAAATGCTGCCCACATTACGATTATTTTCTGGTGAAACATTGCGCATTGTGATTATTTTCTGGTGAAATGCTGCCCATATTATGATTATTTTCTGGTGAAACATTGCTGCATTACAATTATTTTCTGGTGAAACATTGCTGCATTACGATTATTTTCTGGTGAAACATTGCCACATTACAATTATTTCATGGTGAAACATTGCTGCATTACGATTTTTTTCTGATGAAACATTGCTGTATTACGATTATTTTCTGGTGAAACGCTGCCCACATTACGATTATAGTCTGGTGAAACATTGCTGCATTACGATAATTTTCTGGTGAAATACTGCTGCATTATGATTATTTTCTAGTGAAACATTGCCGCATTACTATTATTTTCTGATGAAACATTGCCGCATTACAATTATTTTCTCGTGAAACGCTGCCGTATTGCGATTATTTTCGTGGAGGGACACCACGGGGTTTGGGTGCGCCACAGGTTTTCTCGCCTGGAGTGACAAAATGGCTAGAGGCGCCCTAACACAAGCATTTGCCCTACCTCCCAGGCCCATTGACTGGGTGTCACCCTGGACTCTGACCTCTCCTTCATCCCACACATCCAAAACGTCACCAGAGCCTGCAATTTCCACCTCCGTAACATCTCCAAGATCCGCCCCTTCTTAACATCGAACACGACCAAGCTGCTCATCAATGTCCTCATCATCATACCCCGCTTTGATTACTGTAACTCCCTCCTGACTGGCGTCCCCTTGAAACGCATTGCTCCCCTTAAATCAGTTATGAACGTGGCTGAAAAGATTCATCCATTCTTCGCACCACTCCGCATCCACAT
The DNA here is from genome assembly GCF_040937935.1 of Hyperolius riggenbachi. Taxonomy (NCBI): domain Eukaryota; kingdom Metazoa; phylum Chordata; class Amphibia; order Anura; family Hyperoliidae; genus Hyperolius; species Hyperolius riggenbachi. The sequence continues at coordinate 310,234,256 of NC_090649.1, forward strand.
CTCCCCTCTGTAAATCCTTGCACTGGCTCCCTATCCGATTCAGGATAATGTTCAAGATTCTATGCCTGGCATACAAATCTGTGCACATTTATTTATTGTATTTATAAAGCGCCAACATATTACGCAGCGCTGCCAACATATTACCAGGTATATACCAGGTCGTCCCAACTGGTCCTCCAAAGACCTTCACCTCACTGCCAGAGATGCTCATCACGAGGTCGTGATCACGAGTAACTTTTTTGCAATCACGAGGTCGTAATCGGCATTAGTGATCGGCTCTCGCTCATGAATGCCGATCACGAATGCACTCGTGATTGCACTGATTGCCCGACTCGTAATCACGACCTACTTGTGATCACTAGTCGGTATTCGTGATTAAAAACCCGCCGACTATAGCGGGTAATGGTAAAGCCCCCTTACATGCCAGAAAAAGACATGTTAAGAAGAACAGTCGGAACAAGAGGAAAAACATTTTTTTAAAAAGACCTTATAGTTTTTGAGAAAATCGATTTTAAAGTTTCATATGAAAAAAGTATACATTTAAATGCAGTAAATAACAGTTCATGTATTTAGATACTATTAATGTATTTAGATACTTTGATCTATCTAAACAAACACAGAACGCAAAGAAGTTAATTTCAACAGCAACTATATGTGAAATAAAGACTTGTGTGCATTGTGTGCTGTTCAAGAGTTTGGGTCCGCTTTCCATATTTAAATTTACATTGTTATCTTGGTTGAAAAACATTCCATGCATATCACGTTCAACCTCTTGACCCTTGGTGTGCCTTAACCAACAGGAAAGAGAAGCCACAAGGATAACAATGATCTGCCTGACTGGATCAAGGTATCACCTTCCTACACCTAGTAATCATAAATGTGGGTGCTTTTCTAAAGTAGTGTGTTAGGGATCACCATAGCAGATGCTATGGGGCAGGTGGCCAAGGGAAAGAACGATCCTAGCATCCAGCAATAAGGGGCCCACCTCAGTCCACACAGAGACCTGCCATGGGCCCCTGAACTGCTGAGCGGCAAGCAAAGTGGAAAGGTAACCCGCCTCTAGTGATAAACAACAGTATGGGGAGGAGTTAGCAGGAGGCAGCATTACATAAATGAGAAGTATGTACTGGCAACGCTAGCCTCTGAATTATGAAACATGTTGGAAGGATACAATACGTCTGACGCAGTAAGGTTCCAGGAAGTGAGTGCCTGGGTCCGAGTACGAGGTAGTGAGGGATAGAGCAGCAGGACGCCGCAGTCACCCACCAGCTACAGGGTCCGGGGGGCAGGGTCATTTCTTGGGCAGTGCGGGCAGGGTGACCGCCCTGGGTGCAGACCGGCAAGTAGAAGAAGGGGGGCGCAGACAGAAGGACATAACCGCTAGGGAGCTGGTGACGCATGGTGCAGCCAAATGGAAGAAGGTTACCAACTCAATCACCTTCCTTGACTCCTCCTGGGCTGTCTGCATCAGATGTCAAGTCATCATCACGTCACCTCCGCGTGATGACACCTGATGTCCTGTAGTGGTACTGCAGGCTGTCAGTGCGCTGTGCCCATGGAGGAGTCAGCTTTCTGGGCTCTCTTCGCCTGTGTGTTTTCCTGGTCTCTGTTTCCTCCTGGATGGCTGGTCACTAGTAAGTAGGCAGATCTACTTGTCACCTGTGGCTGTGTGATTGTCCCTAAAGAGGAAGGGTACTTTTACATTTATTCAGTTGGTATGCGTTAGTGTGCATTAATATGCTGAAGGGCCTTTTTCCACTACACAGCTGAATCGCAAAATCGCAAATTGCTATTGATTTTTAAATCGCTAGGGTTGTTACTTTATCATAGAAATCATGAGAAGTATTTTCCACTATAGTGATTCGATTTGGAAATCGCAATCGCTTTCTGGAGCGATTTTTAGAGTGATAATGCAATACAAATGAAAAATCGAAATCGCTGGCGTTTGTGATTTGTGATTGCTAGCGGAAAAGGGCCATTAGTGTGCGTTGGTACACGTTTTTTCCATAGCAGTGCATTGTGAAAAAGATTTCAGTTAAAACGTGTAGTGGGAACTGTGCCATAGTTTGAAAATCAGTTTTCTTTCAGTTATAACTGAGAGCAACTGACTAAGTGTAAAAGGGACCTAAGGGTTCACGAGTCCACTGGGGTAGGGGGGAAGGGGATGCAATTTTTACACTCTTGCCCTGGGTGCAATTTAGCCTAGAAACTGCACTGCCTGGGAGATGGCATTACTTACTAATGAGCCTAAACACATCTGGGAGTGTGTAAGTACACATGAAACGTGGGTGTCATAATATAGAAGCCATTTGTGATATTGTATATAATACAGAAGCCATTCTTTTCATTTTCTGTCTGCTGTGTACTATTTCAGATGTGTATGTATGTTAGAAGCCAGTCTGGCAGCTGGCTTTGGGGTATAATTGGGCACCAGGCTGAAGGAAGCTGCTAATTTGATTTTCTGTATGTCAATATAAATTACATTTGCATTCAGTTTCCAGCAAGGAAACAGGTAACTAGATAACGACCCACCCCTTTGTCCTCAATCTCCTGAAAAGGTGTTGCATTGCTTTGAACTTTGTACGCATGCAAACAGCCCCTGTTGTCCCAATATACAATCAAGACTGACTGAGTCTGGAAAGTTGGAAGCTAAAACAGGAACCTTTGAAGTTTGCATATCACAGCCAGCAAGGATATGACAAGAGTTCTGTGCAAACCTTCTGAGGAAATTAAATTATATCTGGATGTGTACCCTCGGGATACGCTGCTTGCTAAAAAGCTAGAAGAGGACATTCACAACTTGTAGTTCCCAGGAGATAGCAAAGAAGTTAGAACTGCCCTGGTCCAACCAGCTGCTGCGTTCTCCCGCAAACAACGTTCAGACCTTCATGCTGGTAACATTTGATTCCCGTTTTTATTTTTGCAAACTGTCTTATTGTGTGTCTTTGTAATTTTTAACTTGTTTTTGTAACTCTTTTGTATATATTCCTTTCTGTACTGTTCCACTTTTTGGAATATTAAATATTTATTTAATAAGCCTGACTTCTGATGTACTAACTGAGCTCAGAGTCCTAGAGAGAGACTGCAGTGTAATTTGCGTTACAAGTTCAGTGCCTGATTGTACTGCTGGGATTGTGCCTTGCTACCGTGTGATTGTATTGTGTGTGTGCGGCGTTCCAGTGTTTTGGTCTAAACGCACAGCTGACCCAAATACGAAAACGCTGGACTGAAAGCAGGCCACTCAACAGCAGAGTGGGAATTGTTGAAGTGTCTGGCAGGTGCTAGTGGTGGCAGAGAGTGAGAAGTGTTTTTGAGGGGTGACAACCTTGTGTTAGCTTGATAAGGCTGCTTCCCCTCTCGATCCGGTCAAAACACCCAGTCGTAAACCGTCTGTGCAGGCTTGCCGTGGGGCCGGTTCCTGACAGTGGGCATTTGCACTTTATTGTTGTTTCACAAGGACTGTTTTAATGCTTTTTATTGAGGTTTAAAGGAGGATTTTATACTGTGTATATTTAAACTCTATATGGCAGTAACCAACAATATTTGTACAAGTAGGCTGTCCTACCTTATAGGTGTCCCCTTAGGGATAGAGACAAATGGAAGTTCAAGTAACAAAGGTTTTTTTAGATGGTGCACTAGACAACGCGTTTCATGGCCAAAGCCGCTTCCTCAGGTCAATAACAGTGCCTGTTAGACAGGAGGTCTGAGTATCCGGGCGCCAGTATCAGATAATCGCAAAGGCGTTGCATGCGGCATTTTGCCATGATTGAAGAGTGATTGGGATTAGCATGCTATTGAAGTGCTAATCGCGATCATAAACAAAGTGTACCTGAGACCAGACTAATTGCACGATTTGAACGCTCCCAACCGCCGGAGCATGAAGGGGGGGAGTGTGCCCATGTTGCATATGCACACAACAGCGCAACACTGGCCAAACTAACAGAGCTCAGAACGGGGGTATGGAGCGGCTGGGAGGATGGTGATGGAGCTCATGGTCCTCATGGGGCTAGAGTAAACCCCAGGTAAGTGTAAATCATGTGCAACTATTTTAGGCATTAACCCTGTATGTAGCGTCAGCCTCAGTCTTTGTGCAGTGACACTGAAGTTTACAACAGCATTTCATTGATTGTATAAAATTTACATATAAATGTACACACACACACATATATATATATATATATATATACATATATATATATATATTCTACTCAAGGTTAATGATTGTATAAGTGAATGACTGACAGTAACTACATACCTGTGTGACAACATATCAGTGTGTGACAACGCCTATGAGTGCATGCGTACAGTCGCATAAGACACTACACTGCACCTGAGGAAGTGGGCAGGTGGCGCGAAACGTGTCGCCTTTTTCTGTGTCCAATAAAATTAATATCTTTAAACCTCCAACCTGAGATAAGATTGTTTCATTGCCCACGTTTATCCATTGCATACCACATTGGGGTGCCTCCTCCCATTTGACTGTGTAGCTGAAGACACATCCTGTTGCTATGCTGCGGCGGGGAAGGGGGGGGCGTGAGGCATGTGTGAGGTCATGCAATGAGCCAGGGGAGCAGCTTCCACAATGAAGTCAGTCATTACTCAGGTGAGTTGATCCAGCAAACAAATCTCTTGCAGTGCAGTGGTCGAGGGTCGGGAGTCCTGTACACACGCCTGATTATCGTCTGAGGCGGTCGTTATCGGTCACCTCAACCGGCTTTAATCAAGCGTGTTTACAGGGCTTCAGAGGCAGAGGATAAGCAGGACAGCCAGGCAATGTGCATCATTTAAAAGAAAATAAATATGTCAGCCTCCATGCGTCTCTCACCTCGGGTTCTAAAGAAAAAAAACACAAACAAAATTGTAATTACTCATTGGGGAAGTGTTTGGGGGTGGTAAATCTTTTTGTCAGCATTTTTGATCTGGTTGTATTTTATTATGATTCTATTATTTATTTATTTTTTTAATGTGCAGTGTCTACTCGTCTTAGTCTCGCTAGTACTCTTACCAAGACCAAAGCTGCCTCCGCTTTCTGCGCAGATTAGCGGTGCAGGCCGTGAACGGTGTAGCGCAAGAGTCCGTTGCCAAACCTTGCATACGTCACATATACACCCTTCCTTCAAACAGTTCATTATAACCTGGATTTGGAATGAAAGTAAAAACGAGGCTATACAGGATCGCAGGGGGCTCCTGAAAACACAGTGTACCCCATAGGAAAGCATTACTTGCGTTTCTACGTGTGTGTGTGTGTGTGCGTGTGTGTGTGCGTGTGTGTCCCCGCTTGCTTGCACACTATGTGACTCCAAATTTTTTTTATACGATCCGATTTTTGATTCCAATTAAAACAGGTACTGCATGCTGCTACGTTTTTTTTATCGAAATCAAAAATCAGATCATATAAAAAAAAAAATTCGGAATTGCATGTAGTGTGCAAGAGGCCTAATTTCGTAGTAGAGCATTGCAACAGAGAGCTTGTTTTCACAGATCCTATGAGTAAAGCTGTGTATACAGCATTATGTGTGTGGTAAAAGATAAATGACAGATATGCAAATAGTCTTTGTAAAAAAAAAAGACCACCAAAGATGGCGATGAAAGATATTTCTCTCAATCTTTCATATGCAACGTGGCGGATCTGGTGTGCAGACGATTGTTCATTAAGCAAGGTGTGTATCAGATCACCATTTTTTTTAACTTCAGTGTGCACAGCGCATGTGCGAAAAAGAAGGAAGTAGACTTAGGACCCATTCACACTAGGGCGATTAGCGGGTATTTACCGCAAATCGCCTAAGCGCTCTAGCGCTTTTTAAAGTGCTAGAGCAATTTTAACTACATGGCAGTGATCTCACTGCCGCGATTGCTGCTAATTGCGGGTGTTTCGTGATTAGCAGAAATCGCAAAGGCGTTGCATGCGGCATTTTGCCATGATTGAAGAGTGATCGGGATTAGCATGCTATTGAAGTGCTAATCGCGATCACAAAAAAAATGTGAATTTGTACAGTGATTTTACTGTGATAATCGCAGTAAAATCAGTCACGCAAAACGGTAGCACTAAGTTCTAGTGTTCTCAAGTGTGAATGGGCCCTAATAAAGCATTTCTTGGGTCTTATAGGCATGCGTTTGCCTAAGACGCAGCATCTTTCAAAAGATTATACGGGCAAGCCTTCCCTCGGTTTGCAAAGACTTATCTCACGTGTGTACCCAGCTTCAGGCAATGTTCATCGCACTAGTTGCAATCTAAACATCACATAGACTTACCACAGTGCTAGTCTACTTTAGGGGACTCAGCTACGGTGACCATACGTCCCGCTTTACCCGGGACGCGTCCCGCCTTCGGGGGGCGCTGTCCCAAGCTGCGTGAGGTCCCGGGAAACGTCCCGATTTTAGCAGCGGGACGTCCCGGCCTCGGGACTCTGGCCATCGTACTGAATGAACTAGCCACAGCGTCTCATAGACGCTGCATTAGTTAATTCCCCGCAGCCCCGCTCCAGCAGCCTGCATTGTCCTCCGGCAGGCACAGGCAGAGCAGGGCTACGGGAAGATGGCGTCCGGAGGCGGAGCCCTGTACTGGAGACTATTTGTGTCTCCAGTACAGGGCTTCGGGCGCCATCTTGCCGTAGCCCTGCTCTGCCTGTCAGCGCAGGAGTTTTGGAGGAGGATCGTCCAGGGGAGCTGTGCGCCAGAGGCTGGCCGGGAGTGAGAGGAGACTTCTGTCAGGTGAGTAAATGCTTTTCTTTCCAGGTGAAATAAGCTCACATTGCGTTTATTTTGTGCTGACATGTTTACCCCCATTGCGCTTATTTTGTGCTGACATATTGCCCGCAATGCATTTATTTTGTGCTGACATGTTACCCACAATGCGTTTATTTTGTGCTGACATGTTGCCCGCAATGCGTTTATTTTGTGCTGACATGTTGCCCGCAATGCGTTTATTTTGTGCTGACATGTTGCCCCCATTGCGTTTATTTTGTGCTGACATGTTGCCCGCAATGCGTTTATTTGTGCTGACATGTTGCCCACAATGCGTTTATTTTGTGCTGACATGTTGCCCGCAATGCGTTTATTTTGTGCTGACATGTTGCCCGCAATGCGTTTATTTTGTGCTGACATGTTGCCCGCAATGCGCTTATTTTGTGCTGACATGTTGCCCGCAATGCGTTTATTTTGTGCTGACATGTTGCCCGCAATGCGTTTATTTTGTGCTGACATGTTGCCCACAATGCGTTTATTTTGTGCTGACATGTTGCCCGCAATGCGCTTATTTTGTGCTGACATGTTGCCCGCAATGCGTTTATTTTGTACTGACATGTTGCCCGCAATGCGCTTATTTTGTGCTGACATGTTGCCTGCAATGCTCTTATTTTGTGCTGACATGTTGCCCACAATGCGTTTATTTTGTGCTGACATGTTGCCCGCAATGCGTTTATTTTGTGCTGACATGTTGCCCGCAATGCGCTTATTTTGTGCTGACATGTTGCCCGCAATGCGTTTATTTTGTACTGACATGTTGCCCACAATGCGTTTATTTTGTACTGACAGCCCGCAATGCGTTTATTTTGTGCTGACATGTTGGCCACAATGCGTTTATTTTGTTCTGACTAGTTGCCCACAATGCGTTTATTTTGTGCTGAAATGTTGCCCACAATGTGTTTATTTTGTGCTGAAATGTTGCCCACAATGCGTTTATTTTGTATTGACATGTTGCCCACAATGCGTTTATTTTGGGCTGACATGTTGCCCACAATGCGTTTATTTTGTGCTGACATGTTGCCCACATTGCGTTTATTTTCAGGCGTCTGGGGTAACTCTTGCTGCATTTATTAATTAATGGTCATAGTTGGCTATGTTTGCTGCTTTAGGGTTACGGTATACTATTAAATAGCATCACACAGTTTCTGCACACCCATGATGCGAATCCTCATTTGACCACATCATGGCGTAAACACTGCTTTCTTATGCCTCGCTGTTACATCATTATGTTAGCTCCGCCCATACAATGTCATGGCCGCCCCTACTTTTCGGCGCTGCAGCCCCCCCCCCACTTTTTGGCAGCCCTCCCATTTTACGCACCCCCCACCCTTTTTTTGCGCGTAGTGCGCTGCGTGCCGCCAAACCCCCCGTCCCAGGTCGAACCGACAAAAATCTGGTCACTCTAACTCAGCAGAAAACCTCATAGCGAAAATGGCAATAATGACCGCCTCAGTTGAGAATTCATGTGAGTTCAGCAGCCCCAAACCCCTCTCAGCCAGCGATCCGGCTGATCACTTCAGGCCAAGAGCATCATTCTCCCGCCATCGCACAATGTCACACCTGCACCGCTACACCCCACCTCTCTGCATGGGAACAGAACACGTCAGTAGCCTGTAGGTTAGCGTCACGTTTGTTAGCCTCGAGCCCTGAGACATGTCACCCACGGGGGGCCAATTCCCGTCGGGCAACATGCATTGCACGTGTATGGGCCTTTACTTACTGACCAAACGGACATGGGAAATAAATCATTCTATTTACAAACCGTCTATAAAGGTTGGCAACACTGCTTATGCATTCAGCGCCTGAAGAGGTAAAGTTCAATTTAGTGTTGTCCAGATCATGAACGATTCGGATCTTTGATCCGAATCTATTTTGTGAGTCGAATCATCCGAATCATCAAAATGAGTGATTCGGATCGCAAAAGGGGTGGGGCCAGGAGCGACACGCCCCCTCTAAGCGGGCAGCGGGGTCCTGGAAGCAGAGCTGAGATGGATCGCTCTGTTGGAGGGGAGGCAGCCTTGCAGGGAGACAGGTAGATGAGAGAGAGGGGACATCGGTGCCACTGCCAGATATGTGTAGAGCACACATACTGGCTATAACGCGCTGCTCATTACAGGCTGTCTGTTCCGTAGTTGTGCACAGTGAACACATTGGGCTCTATTCTCAAAGAGGCCAAATCACCACAAAATATTACCGCAAAATTACCGCCAGTGGTAATCTCCGCATTTTTTCTGCATTCACTAAAATTTTCCGCATGTTTTCCGCATGCGGTAAAAAGAGTGCGGAAACAGCAATTAAACGTGCGGTAAACATGCAGTAAACGTGCGGTAAAAAGGTTGCATGAAAAATAGTTTAAAAAACAATTCCACCAAGCATAGCACTTAGGCCTCCAGACATCATTAAAATCAATGGGATGCGAAATATATCACCTACTACTTGTAGGTGATAAAAAAATCGGTAATTAACGCTGAAATAATGCGCCTGAAATATTTTGTGAATGTGTTTTTTTGGGCGAAAATACCGACTTTTGCGGAACTTTTTCCGCATTACTACCGCATATTTACCGCATGCGGAAATAACATGCGGAAAATTTTGTGAATCTCAACATAGCGATGTTTTGGTCGCAAATTTCCCACACTGACTTTACCGCATGCGGGAAGTCATTGAGAATAGAGCCCATTGGAAACTTTTGGCTCAGCTCAGCACAGCTCAGTAACTTTGCAGGCACTGTGATTGCAGCGCAAAATGATCCTCCTGCACTCGCTCTAAACAGCTGCACTTCACTTCTGGGAATGCTTTGGGGAATGCTTTCTTTCACTGTGCGACGTTTGCATTCAAAGTACACAGATGAGCATATATGTGAAATACATGTAAAGCATATGATTGCAGCATGTGGGTATTGTGTGCAAGCAAACATTTCTGCTCTATGCTCGTCCCTCCTCTGTCCACTCCCTGCCGTCTGTCCATCTTCTCCCCTTCTCTGTGTGTCCACCCCCCTCCCCTTCTCTGTCCACCACAGAGAAAGTCCTGTCCTGCTAGTCATTTCACCCCCCGAATGCTTCGGTAGTAAAATGATCCGAGATTCGGATCAAAGATCCGGATCTTTTCAATGATCCGATTCGAATCATCCGGATCATTGAAAAGATCCGAACTTCCCATCTCTAGTTCAATGATGTAAAGTATTATGTCGTATTGGTCTGCAGCTCGCCCTCTGCTGGCCACTGACAGAACTGCCAAGGCCTGTGTGTTGGAAAGTCCCCGGCCTGGGAAAACCCCGGTGGGTGGAGTGTAGCAACCAATGCGAGCTTGTTGGCTGTCGCTGGGGAAATGGTGTTTACCACGAAAAGTTTCTGGGCGCCCTGTCACCTCAGTTTGCAGCAGATGAGGAGAGCTGAGTGAGGAGGAGGAATTCACAGGCCGCCCTCTATGGAGCTTCAGCGATCGTCCTGTCTGTGATATGCAATCCAAGCACTGACTGGACCGCTGCCTAGAGATCGCCAGTTCATGGGATTTATGCCAGCAGAGCATTGGACACACAAACGGTAAGACAAGGGCGATGTCAGTAGCAGCTGCCGCGCTGCGCTTTCTGGAATAGCAGGGACCACGAGTGTCCGTTCATCATGTCAGGGCTGCAGGCTTGTAGTCTATGCATGCAGACCACTTTCACATTTACATCTTACAGCAGTGCCTGCCTAGTCTCTTTGCACTTAGCGTTCAGGGCGCAGTAAAGTGCGCATGCTCAGACTGTGCTGGCTGTAGAGATGGGAAGTTCGGATCTTTTCAATGATCCGGATGATTCGAATCGGATCATTGAAAAGATCCGGATCTTTGATCCGAATCTCGGATCATTTTACTACCGAAGCATTCGGGGTGAAATGACTAGCAGGACAGGTCTTTCCCTGCTGTGGACAGGAGAAGGGGAGGGGGGTGGACACACAGAGAAGGGGAGAAGATGGACAGAGGGCAGGGAGTGGACAGAGAAGGGAGGAGGGACGAGCAGAGAGCAGAAATGTTTGCACACAATACCCACATGCAGCAATCATATGCTTTACATGTATTTCACCTATATGCTCATCTGTATACTTTGACTGCAAACTTCGCACAGTGAAGGAAAGCATTCCCAGAAGATAAGTGCAGCTGTTTAGTGCCGAGTGCAGTGCAATCACAGTGCCTGCAAAGTTACTGAGCTGTGCTGAGCCAAAAGCTTCCAATGTGATCACTGGGCACAACTACGGAACAGACAGCCTGTATTGGGCAGCACATTATAGCCAGTATGTGTACTCTACACATATCTGGCAGTGGCACCGATGTCCCCTCTCTCTCATCTACCTGCTGTCCCTGCAAGGCTGCCTCGCATCCAACAGAGCGATCCATCTCAGCTCTGCTTAGAGGCGTACATTTGAATACGGCGCTGGTAGACTTGGGCGCAGGATCCAGCTGTTAAATGGCTGGTCCTGCTTCTGCACAAGTCCGGGGCGTTTTAATTACTATTCCCCCTCCAGGCCGACATGGATAGTGGGGGAATGAAATAATTCGGCTTCCAGCGATTGCTGGAGGCCGAATTATTGTGTTTTTTAAACAACTTCGGCTCCGTCTTCTGACGGAGCCGACCTTCCTCACTGAGCGCCGCTATAGACTGGTTCCCATTACAGTCTATGGCGGCGCTGGCTGCGCCCAAAGCTAGCAGCGCTGAAAAGCACTGCTCCGGCTTAGCGGAGCCCGCTGCCCGCTGAGATGGGGCGTGTCGCTTCTGGCCCCGCCCCTTTTGCGATCCGAATCGTTCATTTTGATGATTCGGATGATCGACTCATAAAATAGATTCGGATCAAAGATCCGAATCGTTCATGATCCGGACAACACTAGCTGGCTGGCTGCCCGCTCTGCTGTGTGTGTAACCCCTGTGTGGCTGTGGTTTTGCTTTCATCCTAGTATAGTTGCTGTCATTCTTTGTCCATCATCGGAATCTGAGATACTCCTGTCACATCCTCTAGGAATTTCCAGAATTCTACGTTGCACATAAAGTTAACCCTCTACACCCCGCCACCATGGTTCCAATATCACTGCAAAAAATAGGGACTAAACAACATGGACGTTTCTGTTCTAGAACTATAGAGACTATCCTATATAACAAACTCCCTGTCGTGTCGTGTGTCCAAGCGTCGTGCCTGGCGCGCATGTGTGTCATGCGGACGGACAACGTAGAGGGGGACGGGCTTGCGTGGTCGTGTGCGCTCAAGCGTGCAGGTTGTGCGTTGGAGGGGGGGGGTCACGGCCGAGGCCTAGTGCCCATTTTTTCAACAGGCTGTCCTTTCTAGTATAAATATAGTTATACTGTATGTCAATAGTATGAGGTGAAGAGCTAAAATCTGCTAAAGAACAGGAACTCTGTAAAGGTGCACATTAACGGTACAATTTTTTCACTAACTGTGATCTTTTGATGCGATTTTTAAAAAAAAAATAGAAAATAATCAGAAGGTAATTATCAATTGTTCACATTGAGGGCCCGTTTCTACTTAATCAGAAGGTAATTATTGATTGTTCACATTAAGGGCCCGTTTCCACTTGTGCCACACGCGTCAGCACTTCCGGGTGTGGGATCGCAGGCGAATCCCAGAAGCCGTGCAATGCTTAACGCTGGCATTAACTGTACAGTGAAGCAAAATTTTCAAATACTGATTGTTTCACTATATGCAACACGTGGATAATGTGCGGCGCCGTTTACCTGTTCTATTACGTTCCCACTGTTTCAGGAACGCAACGTAACTCTCTCACCGTGATCCTAGCCTATATGTCATGTGACATGCAGAGACAAGCCGCAGGGAGATTGGCTGTGCGGCCGCTACAGTGAAGAGAAGAATAAGGACCCGACTCCTGTTGCTAACAGCTGAGCCACACTGCAGAGTGCTTTTCGATCAGTCAGCATTGCGTTTTTAAAAACACTCATTATTTTACAATAAAATCGCGATTGCAGTGAATTTGCCGTGATTTTAATGCAAGTCATTGGAAGCGTGTTATTACAAAAATGCAAACGCAGAGCTGACTGATCATAAAGCGCTCTGCAGTGTGTCTAAAGTCCTTAAAGTGAACCAGAGATGAAGCACCTTCGTGTGTTATCAGTGGGAACATTAGAAAAAACACCTATCCTGCTCTACTGCATTCTTCATTGTTCAGCTTGCTTCTTATCAGCCCTGATAAAATCCCCGACTGGGCATTCAGTCTGGCTTTGCTATAATGACTCAGCTATAATGATTCCTGAGCAGAGCCACAAGGGGGCAGGCTTGGGCTTGAAAAGACATCAGAAAAAACAGTCTGTGCAATAATGATTCGTGAGCAAAGGCAGACTGAATGCTCAGTCAAGGATTTTATCAGGGCTGCTCAGGGCTTGTTTCCACTGTTGCGACGCGATTTCGGCCGCATTCCGACGCTTGTAAAAACGCATGCGGATGCGTTTCCACATGCGTTTTTACCCGCGATTTCGCCTGCGATTTCGCATGGCAGGGTGCCATGCGAAATTAACCATGACACTGCCAGGGCTAAATAAAATTGAAAAATCGCACGCGAAATCGCGGGTAAAAACGCATGTAACAAACGCATGCGTTTTTACTATTAAATACATTAGCGGCGATTCGCACGGATTCCCGACGCAGGCGAAATCGTTGGCTCTTTTGTGCGTTTTTTTCACGCTGAAAAAAACGCACCTCAACAACGCTACAGTGGAAACAGGCCCATCCACTTGTATTACATGTGCGGATCTGCATGCGTTGGACGCATGCAGATTCGCGATAGTGGAAACGAGCCCTAAGAAGCAAGCTGAACAGTGAAGAATGAAACAGACAACAGGGTAGGTGTTTTCTCTAATGTTCCCACTGATATATATGGCAACATACATTATTATTATTATTTATTGTATTTATAAAGCGCCAACATATTACGCAGTACTGGACATTAATTTAGGTGAGAGTGCTTTGTCTCTGGTTCATTTTAAATAATGGGAAAATCAATTGATTTGGTTGAATCGTGTACAGTCACCTTTATGCTTGCTACAAATTGATACATTTTAATGCAGTTGTCCTACAGAAACCGTTTTTAAAGGGAATGTCCGAGCAAATAAAAAAAAAATCTACTTACCCAGGGCTTCCTCCAGCCCCTTGCAGCCAACATGTGCCACACCGCAGCTCCACTCTCAGCCGCTGACTCCTGGTTCCCTCCACTGAGAGGCCCACCTCGTGAGGTCGTCCTCTACTGTGCCTGCGCGAGCACCACTGTCAATTATGTCCACGTTATTAGGCGTGTACTCGCGAGGACGTCCTCTGCCACCGGGACCCAAATTACAAAAGAGGACAGAGAGGGACCAAGCGCCCTGAAGGGGGCTGGGGGAAACCTTGGGTATGTATACATTTCTTGTTACCATTCATCTTTAAGGAGCAGATACTTTTTTTTTTTTATTCTAAAACCAAGCTGTGATTATTGTGATTGGCTCACAATGATCATGGGGTCATTGTCTCCTGACTGAGATTCGGAGCTGTGGGCTGCAGTGATGACAAATGGTGAGAGCAATGAGACCACATGGCAAGAGTGAGGGCTCCTTCACACCAGGAAATCGCATAACGCTAGCAATTACCGCTAACGTTTTGCAGGAGTTATTTTTCCTTGATAAATGCGAAAATCACTGAGCGAAGTAGCGTTTTGGGAGCGATCGCGATTAGCGGTTCTATACATGCTAATCGTGATCGGGTTTCCTATAGCCTAACATCAGTTGCTACCAGCTGGCCGTGAGTGATGCGCATGTTAAAACCCACATATAAAATGAAAAATCGTTCTTGGAAAACAGCGGTAGTTGTCCACAGTCGTGAGTGTGAACTTTCCCTGAATCTTTAATCAATTAATTCAGTTAGTTGATTAAAGGACTCCTGAAGTGAGAGGGTTATGGAGGCTGCCATATTTGTTTTATTTTAAACAACACTAGTTGCCTGACCTTCCTGCTGATCTTTCTGGCTTTAGTAGTGTCTGAAACAAGCATGCAGTTAATCCAGTCAGACTTCAGTCAGAGCACCTGATCTGCATGCTCACTCATGGCTAAAAGTATTAGAGGGAGAGGATCAGCAGGGCTGCCAGGCAATTGTTTTAGGGCTCGTTTCCACTATCGCGAATCTGCATGCGTCCAACGCATGCAGATCCGCACATGTAATACAAGTGGATGGGCCTGTTTCCACTGTAGCGTTGTTGAGGTGCGTTTTTTTCAGCGTGAAAAAAACGCACAAAAGAGCCAACGATTTCGCCTGCGTCGGGAATCCGTGCGAATCGCCGCTAATGTATTTAATAGTAAAAACGCATGCGTTTGTTACATGCGTTTTTACCCGCGATTTCGCGTGCGATTTCGCACCTTTTTCAATTTTATTTAGCCCTGGCAGTGTCATGGTTAATTTCGCATGGCACCCTGCCATGCGAAATCGCAGGCGAAATCGCGGGTAAAAACGCATGTGGAAACGCATCCGCATGCGTTTTTACAAGCGTCGGAATGCGGCCGAAATCACGTCGCAACAGTGGAAACAAGCCCTAAAAGGAAATGAATATGGCAACCTCCATATCTCTCTCCTTTAAACCATAGCTCCCCAACCCTGTTCTTAAAATGTACCAGAAACAATATTAAATAAAAGTTTTATACATACCTGGGGCTTTCTCCGGCCCCATGCGCACTGCCGTCTTCAGCCTTCTGTATTGCCGGTACCGGTTCGCGGCCATTCTGCGCAAGAGACGGAGAGATACTTAGAGAGCGCACATCTCTTGCGCAGACTGACCGAAGTTACGGGACCTGGTACCAGCAATACAGAAGGCTGAGGACGGTGGCGTGGAAGCGATCCATGCGTATGGGGCTGGAAGAAGCCCCAGGTATGTATAAAACTTTTATTTTTATATTGTCTCTGATTTCCTTTAACGTGAACCTGAGGTGAGTGTGATGGAGGAGGCTACCATATTTATTTCCCTTTAAGGCTGCTTTCCCACCAGGACGTTGCGTTTTAGGGGACGTTGTAGGTCGCATAACGTGCCCCTAAAGCAACGCCTGGTGGCGTTGGAGCAGGACGCTACCTAGAGCTGCATTATGCAGCTCTTGGTGCGCCTTTTTTGTGCTCTGGGATGCGGAGATCACGTGATCCGCATCACGTGGTCCCGCCAGCCAATCGCCGCACAGAGCGGCTGCTCCTGGAAAGTAAACACTGGACGTCACAGTGCAGTGAATATTAATTAGACATGTGGCTGGCCGGAAAGGAGGAGGGGAGACCTCCTCCAACATTACTGAGCATGTGCAAACAGTCTAACGCGGCTTAGCCGCATATAACACACAGAATGCAGCACTTTGTTGACGTCCAGCATTACAATGTAACGCAACGTAAGCACTGTAAACAGCCCATTTAGTTTTCATTGCCATGATTTTTATTTTATATTTGATTCAAGTTTTTAAGTTTTTACTGTTTCATTGTGTCTGCTCAGTGACACCTTCATTGTAGTATGCCAGAGCGCAAATCAATGAATAATTGACCCGTTTTATCTCTTTTCTGCTCTCAGAAGCCATTTACTGACAAGAAAGTGTTTTATGGCTGTAATTACTTATCAGTGAGGGTTATGCTATAGTCTGACCCAGGCCCAACCCAGACAGAAACTGTCACTTGCATACCTGATGTTTAACTCTTTCAGGCAGAGAAAGAAAAAAAGGAACACAGCATAGTTATTTGTGTGCTTGGCACTGTCCTAACCGTGTGATCAATGTAAGCCAATGGGAATTCCCTACAGTGATCGACAGGGTCAGGAGCCAATGAAATCCGGTCCCGACCTGCTCACAGGGCTCTGCGGTCATAGAGACGGGCGTCGGGAAAGGAGCAACGCAATCGTCGGGAACACACGTCGGCAGTGATATGAAATCTACGCCCTGGCAGGTATTAAGGGATCAAAATGGCGTAGATTTCAATCACCTCCGTCCTTAAGCAGTAACCAACTCAGTTAGTTCAGGCAACCGATATTTTTATAAGGATATAAATATGGCAGCCTCCATATCCCTTTCACTTCTGGTGTACTTTAAATACAGTAAAACATATAGAGCTTGTATTTTGGTTGAAAATGATTGCAGTTACTCCATCGTTCTTTTCAGTTCTATTCTATTTGAGGGTGACCAAGCGGGAAACCGCGTAGGAAAATTCTAATAACGTGATTGGGTGGACATCACCCTCTCACACTTTAAACCTCAGACAGGTTGTAGTAATAACTACACCCACACTATTCAGCCAATTACAATGCTTCAAGCTGCCATACATAAGTAGATTCCTGTTTGTATTTTTGGCTTTCTACTTTCCCAGAATTCTACACTTAATAAAAAGTTACATTTGACATATTTCCTATTTAGTCACTAGGTTTTTTTTCTGTCCTTCCTCTATATAAGCAAAGGGACTATTATCTAAAGCAGGGGTCCCCAAATGTTTTGGGTCGAGGGCCGGGTCAACATACTTCAGACTGCTGGGGGGCCGGAGTGTACATAAAATGATGTAGAAGTCTTGGCGGGCCAGACAGTGAAGCATAGCCAGGTAACAACCTGCAGTCCAATTGAACAGCAGTGTCACCTGATGTGGAATTTGATTGGAAACCAGTGAATTACTGCTTTCAGGCTTCCATGTGGATGGGTGGTGGCAGCACTGCTATTCCATATGCGGACCACCAATATTTAAAGATATAGCTCACCGCATCTATAAGTAATACATTTTCTGTGTTGGGGGCCGGTAAAAAAGCCTCAGGGGGCCTCATTCGGCCCGCGTGCCCTAGTTTGAGGACCATTGATCTGAAGAGATGAGAGATCCTGGTATATTTTACAGTCATGGACAAGACAAGACAAATAACATTTATATTGCGCTTTTCTCCTTGCGGACTCAAGGCGCCAGAGCAGAGCAGCAGCCACTAGGGCGCGCTCTATTGGCAGTAGCAGTGTAAGGGAGACTTGCCAAAGGTCTCCTACTGAATTAGTGCTGGCTTACTGAACAGGCAGAGCCGAGATTCGAACCCTGGTCTCCTGTGTCAGAGGCAGAGCCCTTAACCATTACACCATCAGCCAACTGGACCTGATTGTGTCATTATAATTTATAACATCCTCAAGCCCCACCCTCTTCACTACGGACCAGAGCATAATGGCTTCTATCACAACTTGGCTAAAATATTTACTTTTTTTTCCTCAGCAACAGTGGAATTATAAAGGTAGCCATACATCTAGCGATGATGGGCAGATTCAACCAAGAAACAAATGTCTCTCTGATCTAATCTGATTAGAGAAAGGTCTATCGGCTGCCCATACACCGCAGGCAGATTCCCCATCTCTTTCATGCTTAAATCAATTGGGAATCAGCTTTGTGAAAATGCATTCAATGCCTTGAAGGCCAAATTCTGTCCCCCCCCCCCCACCCCCCCAAGGTCAAATGTGTCCGCTGCACTATACTTTACTTATCCGTGTCCACTGCTGGCTCTGTCCTCCGTCCATACACGTGCCCCATGTGGTTGCTGGAGTAACATGGGAGCCTGTGTGATGTCACACACATGTCCACGTGTAAGCCAGCAACCACGTGAGGCACGTGTATGGACGGAGCCAGTGGCGGACATGGACAGGTAAAGTATAGTGCCCCGGGCACCAGGAAGGGGCACATTTGACATTAGATGGGACAGCACTGGGGGTTTTGTCGCTCGTCCTGATATGTACCAAACGATCATTAAAACCAACAAGCCGGTTCATTCCAAAAGCCTGATCCAACCTGACGGATTTTTTAAAACAATTATCGTTAATAAAAGTGTGCATGTACGGAGATGTTTAAGGAAACGATCGTTCACAAACCATTAGCGGGCGTTTTTTTTTTTAACAGGTAAATTTTTATTGAAAAAATTTCATTTTTAGTTACAACATAACATACTATATGACCCAAGGGGTCAACCTGTCAACAACAACTTAACAATAGGTCATTGTATCTATTAGTAAGTAGTTAAGAGGAAAAGAGGGGGGGGAAAGGTTCCTCCACGAAGAGAGTCGTGAGGAAGAAGAAAAAGAAGGGAGATCATCTCACCATATAATTACATGTATCTTTCATTATTATCTAAAGTCTTAGTTCATTGCTTGTTGTAGCGGGCGTTTTTTAATGCAAATTCGCATGTGTACGCAATTTTTATTTTCCTGTCGCCATTCATTACTATTCACTTCCGTGCGCGTTAACGCGAAAATTCATAAACTGCGTGGAAAATTGTTGCAGAGGCAGCAATTTTTTTTTCTCTCCTGCGGGCAAAGCGAATTTCGCCTGTAATAGAAGCAGGCCCATTGGCTTATATTGTCATGCGAATCTGCATGCAGAAAACGCATGCAAATTTGTGTTAGTGGAAACGGGCTCTAAGGCCTGAAACCCACTGAAAACCGCAAACGCAAAACGCAACCGCTAGCGTTTTGTCTGAGCGGTTTGCAAGCGGATTCATGCGCGTTTTTGGTCGTGTTTTGCAACATTGTATTTTTTTCCCCAGCGGGTGCGTAGCGTTTTGCGTTTTTATCCTGATTGGTCCTGTGAATTATTTTTCATTTTGTTACAGTGTGCTGAACCGCAAAACGCTAGCAAAACCGCTCAGTTTAGGTTTTGCTGAGCGTTTCTGCTACTGTTTCAATACTTTACATTGAAGCGCTAACGCTCCCAAAATGCTGCAGGTCCTGCGTTTGCGTTTCTGGGAAACGCAAACGCTCCTGTGGAAGTTGCCCCATCCATTAACATTAGCCCAGCGTTTTGGCAAACTGCTAGCGTATCGCAGTGCTGCCAAAACGCTGCCAAAAGCGCTCCTGTGGGTTCCAGCCCTGATGATCTCTGGCCCAGACATGCTGCTGGACCTAGAGATGGCTAATCAGATGCTAATAATATAGAGTTGATGCATATTTGATATTCATTTTGAGCCAGTTTTTGCAGCTTGGAAATTACAAATTGGATGCAGTAGCTCATGATTTTGTAAAATATGCAGCTAAATCTATGTATACATTTTAACAGATTAGCATCTCACTAACCAGCTCTGCATTGAAGGCATACTTCCCATACATGCTGTCTGCATCATGAAGTAGCAGAAGTGCGTACCACAGTATGTTTCCACTGGTATTTCTTACCCACAGCTGCACCCCTGCATGACAGCAGCTATCCTTCCGGCAATGTTAGCATGGTGTACAGAAAAGGCAGCATTTACAGCATTTTTAGCCTGCTGTATAAAATTATTTCAGCAGTTGCGTTGCAGTATAATTCTGCATGACAGCTCTCTGCCCATACAATTCTATGGGGCTGTTCACAGTACTGCATTGTAACTGATCACGTTATTCTAACTCGCTGCATGCAGGCTTTGTATTAAAGTCTATGCCCGGTCTCCATTGCAGTTCACACTCATTATAAGGTGTACGTTATGCAACTGACCACTGTGAACCTAGCCTAATAATTTCAGCCATAGACCCTGAACAATCATGGATCAGATCAAGTGTTTCGGACATTCTTGTCAGATCTGACAAGATTAGCTGCATGCTTGTTTCTGGTGTTATTCAGACACTACTGCAGCCAAATAGATCAGCATGGCTTCCAGGCAACTGGTATTGTGTAAAGGACCACTATCGCGAAAAATTGTAATATTTAAAATATGTGTAAACAAATACAGATAAAAAGTATGTTTCTTCCAGAGTAAAATGAGCCATAAATTACTTTTCTCCTTAGTTGCTGTCACTTACAGTAGGTAGGAGAAATCTGACAGAACCGATTCTCAGCAAGGCTTTTATTCTTTATCAAGACTCCCTGAAAATAATTTATACAGTGATGCTAGCCAGCTTCCCTGCTCATTGCACACTTTTTTTGGCAGTTGGACAGAGCAACTTCCATTCACTAAGTGCTTTTAAATAATAAACAAAACCCTGCGGACCCCCCCATGAGGAGATGGGCTAGTCCAAAACCTGTCGGGTTTCTACGACCTACTTTATCCACTCAGGAGGTGTTGTTACTTTTTCCCCGTCTGTTTAATATTTGTGCCAAATGAGTGTAAAGCCTGTAGCTAGCACTAGGCTAGCTAGAAGAAATGTCCGGCATCCCCTGATCCCCGCCGCTCCCCCATTTATACATTACCCAGCCTGGATCCAGCGATCAGCGCAGCCTCCCCGGACAGCTCCGGTCTTCACTATGGGGAGGATCGCACATGGCGTCATAACGTCGCCGACGTCATGCGCAAACCCGATCCTCCCCATAGAGAGACCGGAGCTGTGCCGAGAGGCTGCATGATCGCTGGATCCAGGGGGGGGGGGGGGGGGGGTAATGTATAATGGGGGGGATCGCAGGGGAGCGGTGGGTGCCCGACACTTTTACTATCTAGCCTAGTGCTAGCTAGAGGGTTTACACTCATTTGGCACAAATATTTAATTATGGGGGACTCCTGGGGCCACAGAGCGGTATGCCCGACACAGTGTCGGGCATACCGCTAAGGAGGTTAAGTGACAGCAACATAGGAGAAGGGTAATTGACAGCTCAATTTACTGTGGGAGAAACGCATGTATGTGTTTACATATATTTAAAATTGTACAATTTTCGCGATAGTGGTCCTTTTTAAAAGGAAATAATTATGGTAGCCTCCATATCACTCTCACCTCAGGTTCACTTTAAGGCATTCACTATCAAAACAGAAGCCATTTTTTTATTCGTACAAGTGAAGCATCAGTGTGTCTTGCATGGTTTTATTGTTCATGGGAAGTGGCAGTAAATTCTAATTAGGGTTACTTTTTCATAGGATCTTTGTTCATAGGTACATTTTCACCTGTTTCGTGTCTACATTTACTTCCTCAAGCTGGTTCAGTACATCCTTGATTGATCCTAATACCGGTATGTTAGTTGGCTGTACTGAGCAATAGGTACCTGTATGCTGTGGTGCTCAAATTTAATTTACTCTCCTTTTTGTTTACACCATATTCCAGCAGCCAAAGTATCTGGAGCTGCTAAGCATCCCAACGTGGTTTTCATAGAAGGCAGTCTCTGGTTGTGTATTTATCATTACATGCTGTGGGGGGGGGGGGGGGGGGGGGGACGGGACGTGTTATCTGTGAAACAATGAGCCTGTATAAAGCTAGGTTCATACTGTCATTACACACCCAGCATTTCCCCATTGTTCTGTCAGGTGAGGGATGGGGGAATGCTGCCATAAGTATAGATGGGGTTAAATGGTAGCATTCACACTAATGTTCCCCATCGTATTCCTCGGATGCCTCTTGCAGCGTCTATGAGCCATCTCACAGACACCGCATAACCGCTACATTAACATTGTTAAATGTGGGGATGACTATATGGCGTCCAATGCATACATTGTATCTTAGTGTTGTGAGGCGAGCCTAAGGCCTAGTGCACACCGAGCGGTTTTTGGAGCGATCCGCCGGCCGCATCCGCCTGGAAAAACGCTTGGCTAATGTATTGCAATGGGATGGTGCACACCGGCGGTTTTAGGTTTTTGCCAAGCCGCAAACGCGCCTCCTGCTGCACGTTTGCGGATTTCGGAAGCGTTTCGTCCTCAATGTAAAGTATAGAAAAAACGCAAACCGCTCTGAAAAACGCTACTTCAGAGCGGTTTGCCAGGCATTTTTGTTACAGAAGCTGTTCAGTAACAGCTTTTACTGTAACAATATGTGTAATCTGCTACACAAAAACGCACCCAAAACCACTAGGTATGTTTAGAAAACCTCTCTAAACATACCTAGAATCGCTCTGAAATCAGCTTCCAAAACCGCTAGCGTATTGCGGATCTGCTAGCGGTTTTGGTGTGCACTGGGCCTAAGAGAGGGACCAAACTGCAGAGAGCTGATTTTGCGCATTTAGATTGTGTTTAAGCATGCAAATTGATGGTTTTCAAAATATGCAGCGGCACTATGTTTCAAATCCCAGTTTATTAGATTTCTATACCTGTCAGTTTATATTATGGACCCGGAGAAATGCACTCTGTTAGGCAGAAAACAACTAAGGCATAGAAATACAAGTTGTTGCCCATTATAACTTGTCAGACCCTGCCTTGATTTTTTCATGAACAGTTTAAAAACATTGTGAACAGTTTAAAAACAGTGTATTTTCTATACCGTATAACCTTAATATGTAATTTATATTTAAAAAAGCCAAAAATGTGTTTAACCACTTGAGCACTGAAGGGTTTTTCCTCTTTAGGACCAGAGCAATTTTCACCTTGTAGCGCTCCTCCCTTTCATTCACCAATAACTTTATCACTACTTATCACAACCAAATGATCTACATCTTGTTTTTCACCACCAATTAGGCTTTCTTTGGGTGGTACATTATGCTAAGAATTAATTTATTCTAAATGCATTTTAATGGGAATAATAAGAAAAAATGGAAAAAAATAATTATTTCTCAGTTTCTGCCATTATAGTTTTAGGCTTTTTGCACACAGGGACATTATAGGCACACGTTAGTGCAGCCTGTAACGCTCCCCCAACGCACAGCAATGTAACACAAGTGGGCTGTTCACACTGCCCACGTTGCGTTACATTGTAACGCAGCAAAGTGCTGCATGCTGTGCGTTCTACGCGGCTGAGCCGCGTTAGACTGTTTGCACGAGCTCAGTCATGTTGGGGAGGAGGGGAGAGCGGCCGTGCACATGGCTAATTAATATTCACTGCACTCAGTGACGTGCAGTGTTTACTTCCTGGAGCGGCCGCTCTGTGCGGCGATTGGCCGGGCGGGACCACGTGATGCCGCATGCGTCCAAGAGTATGCATCACGGACGCCAGAGTGAGCTGCACAACGCGGCTCACTCCGACGTCCACACCAGAGAGCACCAGGCGTTGCGTTAGGGGCACGTTATGTGCCCTATAACATCCTCTAAACGCAACGTCCTGGTGTATAACTAGCCTTAAAGTGAACCTAAAGCCGATAAAAAAAGAGATTAACTCACCTGGGGCTTCCCTCAGCCCCCTGCAGCCGATCGGTGCCCTCGCAGCTCCGCTCCGATGCCTCTGGACCCGCCGGCGACGACTTCCAGTTTCGCCATCACCGGCCGACAGGCATGGGAACGTGAGTGATTGTTCGCGTTCCCAGCCTGTATATCGCCCCCTATGCTGCTATTGCGGCCAGGAGGTCGCAATAGCAGCATAGGGGGCGATATACAGGCTGGGAACGCGAACAATCACTCGCGTTCCCATGCCTGTCGGCCGGTGACGGCCAAACCGGAAGTGTTCGCCGGCGGGTGCAGAGGCATCGGAGCGGAGCTGCGAGGGCACCGATCGGCTGCAGGGGGCTGAGGGAAGCCCCAGGTGAGTTAATCTCATTTTTTTTGATCGGCTTTAGGTTCACTTTAAAATAAAATGTTCTACTGTGGAAAAAACTCACACATTTTATTTGCCTATTTGTCACGGATATTGCAGCATTTAAAATATTTCCCTAGTACACTGTGTGGCACCAATATTTTATTTGGAAATAAAGGTGCATTTTTTTCAGTTTTGCGTCCATCACGAATTACAAGCCCATAAATTAAAAAAAATAACAGTAACATTCCCTCTTGACAAACATATTAAAAAAGTTCAGTCCCTAAGGTAACTATGTATTTTTTAATTTGCAAAGAAAAAAAAATATTTGGGTACTATGGGAGAGTGTGGAGGTAACTTTAAATGTAAGTGTGGGTATTTTTACTAAATAAAATGTATTTATGTGTAATTTTACTATTTGGCCACAAAATTTCCCCGCGCATTATTTCCTTTTCGTGTACTATAAGTACGTTTTTATAGGAAGTAACACGTGGATGTGCTATGGTGCATACACACGAGGTACGGCTGTCGCCGCAACCACGTGGCACGCGCGTGTTGCGGCGACAGGTCGCCCGTGTGTATGATGTGCGCGCCCCGGAACTGTCGCCCGTCGGGGCTGTCGCCAGGCGATTGACATGTTCTATCGCCGGCTACAGCTGTCGCCGCAACTTCGCCACAACTGTCGCTAGTCCCGCGTGTGTATGCGGGCTAGCGACAGGAGACCTGCGCAAGTGAATGGCGCATCCGGCCGGGGGATGCTCCATTCACAAACAGCTTCCGCCGCGTCTCTGCCTTTCTGGCGAGCCGTGTGGATAGCTGTCGCCGGCAGGGAACTTTTGCTCCCTGGTCGCGTGTATGCATGCAACGGGGGACAATTGTCCCCCGTGTGTATGTAGCTTTACTCTGGAAGATACAATGACACAGGAATCTCATTGATGCCAGCAATCATTGACACAGAGATAGAAGTCGGGGCTGTCCTCTGCACTGCAGGACCACTCCTGTGTGCGCTGTATTTGCGATGACGGCGCTGTGAGAACCTATTGGCTGGGTGAAGTAAGTGGCGGGGCTATCTGTGGCCACGAACCAGGGTTTGAGCAGTGTGTAAGCAAGCCATCTTAGGCCTCATACACACATCAGACTATAGTCTTTGGAAAATGAAAGATCACAGACCAATCTTACCCCCTTCCATGTAGTATGAGAGCCATACCTTCACACTCTTTTCTATGGAGCTGAACTCCCCATCAGAAAAAAATCTTTGCAAGATGCTGCACACACAGATGCTGTACAGACACAAAAGATCAGTATCTGCAAAAGATCTGTTCCTGCCAAAGATCCGTTCCTGCAAATTGCATTCATAGTCTATGAGATCTGCAGATCATCATACACACATTGTTTAACTGACATTCATCTGCAGATCAGACAATCATCTGCAGATCTGAAAATCCATCCTGGTGGATCTGATCTGCAGATGAATGTCAGTTAGGGCTCGTTTCCACTGTAGCGGTGCGGAATCGCCTGGATTCCACCGCAGAAGAAATCGCATGCAGGTGCGTTTTTTTTACGCGTTATTTTACGCGATTATGCATGCGATTTCGCATAGGTTAGGCTATGTGCGTTTTTAACCATGTCACTGCCTGTGTTAATTTACATTGGGTCCTATGCGGAATCGCATGCGGAATCGCATAAAATAACGCGTAAAAAAACGCATGCGATTTCCCTATTAAATACATTAGCTGCGATTCGCATACATTCCACTAGCAGGCGAATTCGTTGGCTCTTTTGTGCGTTTTTTCACCGCTCATAAAAACGCACCACGCAAACGCTACAGTGCAAACAGGTCCATTCACTTGCATTACATGTGCGAATCTGCATGCGTTGGACGCATGCAGATTCGCGATAGTGGAAACGAGCCCTCAAACAAGGTGTGTATGATGATCTGCAGATCTCATAGACTATCAATGCATTTTGCAGGAACGGATCTCTTGCAGGAACAGATCTTTTGCAGATACTGATCTTTTAAATGTCTACAGCATCTGTGTGTGCAGCATCCTGCAAAGTTTTTTTTCTGAAGGGGAGTTCAGCTCCATAGAATAGACTGTGAAGGTATGGCTCTCATACTACATGGAAGGGGGTAAAATTGGTCTGTGATCTTTCATTTTCAAAAGACTATGGTCTGATGTGTGTATGTGGCCTAAAGGTGGGTACACACGTCAGATAAAAGTCTTTGGAAAATGAAAGATCACAGACCAATTTTACCCCCTTCCATGTAGTATGAGAGCCATACTCTACACAGTCTATTCTATGGAGCTGAACTCCCCATGAGATAAAAATCTTTGCAAGATCCTGCACACAAAGATGCTGTACACATGCAACAGATCAGTATCTGCAAAAGATCTGTTCCTGCAAAATGCATTCAAAGTCTATGATATCTGCAGATCCCATACACACCTTGTTTAACCATTTAGTGGCATCCTAACGCATTAATACGTCATGCTTTACCCTATTAACGGCAACATGACGTATTAATAAGTCGCGCGTTCCCGCCGCTGCTACCGCCGTGTGCGCGCTGCTATGGCCGCCGTTTCCGTCAGGATCCCGTGCTGAGGGATTGGGGAAGAGGACCAAACGGTCCTCTACCCAATCGCAGTGCCTGGAGTGAATGGACGTGACCGCGAACAGCGGCTACGTCCATTCACAAAAACAGGAAATGTAACAATTAAATAAAGTGTAAAAAAAAAATGAACACTTACTATAACGAGTGTTCACTAGCGCCATCTTGTGGCCAAAAAGTATATGACACGTACAAAATACATACATTTACAAGTACATACACATGAGTAATAAAATTAATAAAATTCCACTTCCAACACTCCCCCTCCAAAAGAAAACACTTGTAAAAAAAAATCAGCTTAAAATAAATAAATAAATACTTGCCTTAGGGACTCAGCTTTTTTTAATCTATATTTTATGGGGGAAAATTAATTTTAATTTATTACATTGAGGCTTGTAATTATGGCCAGAACAAAAAAAACAGAACAGAAAAATAACACCTATATTTCAAAATAATATACTGTTGCCATACATTGTGATAGGGACATAATTTAAATGGTTTAATAATCGGGACAACTGGGCAAATACAATGTGTTTGTTTTATCCACAGGAGAATGTTTAATTTTAAAACTATAATGGCTGAAAACTGAGAAATAATGATTTTTTTTTCTATTTTTTTTTGTTTTTTTCTCATTAAAATGCATTTAGAATAAAAAAATTCTTAGCAAAATGTACTACCCACAGAAAGCCTAATTGTTGGTGAAAAAAACGAGGTATAGATCATTTTCTTGTGATAAGTAGTAATAAAGTTATTAGGGAATAAACGGGAGGAGCACTGACAAGTGAAAATTGCTCTGGTCCGTTAGAGTAAAAACCCTTGGGGGTGAACTGGTTAATGGACCATCATCTGCAGATCAGACAATTATCTACAGATCTGAAGATCCAACCTGGTGGATCTGATCTGCAGATAATTGTCCGTTAAACAAGGTGTGTATGAGATCTGCATATCTCATAGACTTTGAATGCATTTTGCAGGAACGGATCTTTTGCAGGAACTGATCTTTTGCAGATACTGATCTGTTGCATGTGTACAGCATCTTTGTGTGCAGCATCTTGCAAAGATTATAATGGGGAGTTCAGCTCCATAGAATAGACTGTGTAGAGTATGGCTCTCATACTACATGGAAGGGGGTAAAATTGGTCTGTGATCTTTCATTTTCCAAAGACTTTTATCTGACGTGTGTACCCACCTTTACTCTGCCAGATACCTCGTTTTACTGCTGAAATCTCTCAAAAGTCTGTGCAAAGCGACCCACTGCTCAAAGTAAATATAGAGGCAACACTAGAGTCTAGAGACTGTGTAGAGACTACAAGGTATGTGCACATGGCTTGAAATGAGTAGTGTGGACAGTATCTGCAGTACCCCTCGACCCCCTCCCTACTTAGCAGCAATAACACGTATGAAGTGCAAGAATCACCCCCCTTTATGAAATCATGTAACAGATGTTGCAATAATGCCCGTATGGAATGCAACAAGCATTCTCATATGAAATGCAACAATACCCCTATGGAATGCTACAATAACCCACAATATAAAATGCAACAATCTCCACCATAGATAATGCTGCAATAACACCCATATAACATGCAACAATACCCCCAATATGAAACGCAAAAATAATACCCCTATGGAACACTACTATGACCCCCTATATGAAATGCAACAATAATACCCCTATGGAACACTAAAATAACCCCCAATATGAAATGCAACAATAATACCCCTATGGAACGCTACAATAACACCCAATATGAAATGCAACAATAATACCTCTATGGAACACTACAATAACCCCCAATATGAAATGCAACAATAATACCTCTATGGAACACTACAATAACCCCCAATATGAAATGCAACAATAATACCCCTATGGAACACTACAATAACCCCCAATATGAAATGCAACAATAATACCCCTATGGAACGCTACAATAACACCCAATATGAAATGCAACAATAATACCTCTATGGAACACTACAATAACCCCCAATATGAAATGCAACAATAATACCTCTATGGAACACTACAATAACCCCCAATATGAAATGCAACAATAATACCCCTATGGAACGCTACAATAACACCCAATATGAAATGCAACAATAATACCCCTATGGAACGCTACAATAACCCCCAATATGAAATGCAACAATAATACCCCTATGGAATGCTACAATAACACCCAATATGAAATGCAACAATAATACCTCTATGGAACACTACAATAACCCCCAATATGAAATGCAACAATAATACCTCTATGGAACACTACAATAACCTCCAATATGAAATGCAACAATAATACCCCTATGGAACGCTACAATAACCCCCAATATGAAATGCAACAATAATACCCCTATGGAACGCTACAATAACCCCCAATATGAAATGCAACAATAATACCCCTATGGAATGCTACAATAACCCCCAATATGAAATGCAACAATAATACCTCTATGGAACACTACAATAACCCCCAATATGAAATGCAACAATAATACCCCTATGGAACACTACAATAACCCCCAATATGAAATGCAACAATAATACCCCTATGGAACGCTACAATAACACCCAATATGAAATGCAACAATAATACCTCTATGGAACACTACAATAACCCCCAATATGAAATGCAACAATAATACCTCTATGGAACACTACAATAACCCCCAATATGAAATGCAACAATAATACCCCTATGGAACGCTACAATAACACCCAATATGAAATGCAACAATAATACCCCTAATGAACGCTACAATAACCCCCAATATGAAATGCAACAATAATACCCCTATGGAATGCTACAATAACACCCAATATGAAATGCAACAATAATACCTCTATGGAACACTACAATAACCCCCAATATGAAATGCAACAATAATACCTCTATGGAACACTACAATAACCTCCAATATGAAATGCAACAATAATACCCCTATGGAACGCTACAATAACCCCCAATATGAAATGCAACAATAATACCCCTATGGAACGCTACAATAACCCCCAATATGAAATGCAACAATAATACCCCTATGGAACGCTACAATAACACCCAATATGAAATGCAACAATATTACCCCCATGGAACGCTACAGTAACCCCCAATATGAAATGCAACAATAATACCCCTATGGAACGGTACAATAACCCCCAATATGAAATGCAACAATAATACCTCTATGGAACACTACAATAACCCCCAATATGAAATGCAACAATAATACCCCTAATGAACGCTACAATAACACCCAATATGAAATGCAACAATATTACCCCCATGGAACGCTACAGTAACCCCCAATATGAAATGCAACAATAATACCCCTATGGAACGGTACAATAACCCCCAATATGAAATGCAACAATAATACCCCTATGGAACGCTACAATAACACCCAATATGAAATGCAACAAACACCGCCATATGGAACACTGCAGTAAATAACCCCCATATTCCATGCAACAATCACCCCATGTGAAATGGTAACAGTAGTGTACATTTAGCTTTCCTCACCACCAAATCTCCCTGTCTCACTCCACCTACTTCTTCATGAAAGACGGCTGGAAAAAAATTCTGGGGAGGACACTGCTATTTAATCTGGGATTTAGCTATGTTTTTATTCCAAAAGTCATTTTAATAGGTTGACTGTGACAAATTCCAAGTGCCCCATAAACCTAGCTGAAGTACCCCTAGGAGATGCTGCAGTTGATTTGGTTTGGAACATACAGAATGCAAAGCAAGCCTGATGATTGATTATGCAAGTTACGTTTTTTGGAGGTCTGGAAATGTGATTTCTTCAGTGCATTCTGAAAAGGGCAAAATGGTTAGTGTATGAAGGTACCTTTTACTTTGCCTCCAGATGTGCATAGCTGCGAGACCCTCTACACACCTCATAGTGACTACCGGCTCATTTTGGATAGGACAAAAGTAAAGGTAACCATACATCTAGCGATTCTGATTCAATCGACAAAGCAATCAACTTTATTGGGGAATCGACTTCAGTATGGTTGATCGAAAGTCGATTAACTAGTGACACACAAAGTACAATTAATATCCTATCTGACCAATGTTGTGTCTCCAGGCTCTGAATGCAAGAATCAATTGGGAGTCAATCAAATGTAGCAGCAGCTGAATCCTGTGTGATCGACCAATATCTTGCATCCTGCTCGATCAACTAAACTGGAACTGGAAACTCGATTCGACATGATATCGTCCACTTTTCATAGATTGGGCATACTGGAACACACTCTATTCTCTCTCGACTCGATAAAATGATTGAATGGAATAATCGTTCGTACAGCAACATTGCTAGATGTATGGGCAGTGGCACCTTAAAAGGAATTGTTTGTTTTGGTGTGATGCTGCATTTCTGGAATGTATATAGGTTTGTAAAGTTTAGTACAGTATCTGTATAGATATGATTTCAGTTTTTGTTGCATTTCTGAGTTAATCACTTGATTGTACAGATATGCACTGTACAGTATTCTGTTGATGTAATGTGTTCCATTTGGCATATGACTCATGTACTGCTATCAGTGTATTGTGGATAGTGTTTATTACAGCTGATGACAGACATGTGATTTTCAAGTAATCCTTCTGAACTATATTAAGCACAGAGTTCTTACTTTAGGCAAGGGTTTTGTAATTAATTGTAATGTTAATTCACTTAATTGTATGTTGATTCAAACTGGTCATCATTTAAATAGTGAATTCACATGAAAGTGAGTGGAAAGTCCTATCTATTCCATAGGCATGATTTTGATCCTGTTTAGATTTACTTTATGTCAATTTGCAGGCTATTCTTTCTCGAGAAGGCTGATTATGTACTTCCAACAAGGGTCCAAATCACAGGACTTCTGTATAAAGCATGTCAAATTTGATTACAGTATGATTCACAAAGCTTTTTAACCTGTTTTCCTCTGTTTTCACCTTATCTATGTTACATTTTGAACTCCCATAGAGCAAAAATATAATATAGTTAAAGAGACACTGAAGCGAGTAAAAAACTCACTTCTTCTCTTATATTCAGCAGGGGCATGTTTGCCCCTGCTAAACCGCCGCTATCCCGCCGCACAACAGGGGTCCCTTACCCCCCAATTCCCCCCCCCTGCAAAATCTACGACTAACTTGGTCGTAGATTTTGCTGCTCCTAGAGGCAGGGCTAACGGCTGCAGCCCTGCCTCACAGTGCGTCTATCAGCGGCGAATCGCCTCCTCTCCCCCGCCCCTCTCAGTGAAGGAAGACTGAGAGGGGCAGGGGAGAGGCGGAGATACGTGCTGACAGACGCGCGTGAGGCAGGGCTGCGGCGGTTAGCCCTGCCCCAATGCGGAAGAGATCCCCGGCGAGGACGGAGGGGATTTGGGGGGTAAGGGACCCCCGTTTTGCGGCGCGATAGCAGCGGTTTAGCAGGGGCACACATGCCCCTGCTGAATATAAGAGAAGAAGCGAGTTTTATACTCGCTTCAGATTCTCTTTAAGGTAAGAAAAGTAATGCTGAAATAAAGTTAATCAGGAACAACTTACTTTAAGGCCCAGTGCACACCAAAAACCGCTAGCAGATCCGCAAAACGCTAGAGGTTTTTGAAGAGTTTCTTATTATTATGAAGCGTTTTGCTAGCGGTTTACGGTTTTGTGTAGCGGTTTTTTGTGTAGCAGTTTACAGATATCGTTACAGTAAAGCTGTTACTGAACAGCTACTGTAACAAAAACGCCTGGAAAACCGCTCTGATCTGGCGTTTTATCAAGCGTTTTGCGTTTTTCCTATACTTAACATTGGAGGCAGAAACGCCTTAGAAATCCAAAAAATGCTGCAGCCCAGGAGTATGCGTTTCTGCAAAACGCCTACCGCTCTGGTGTGCACCAGCCCATTGAAATACATTACCCAAGCGTTTCCACATCCGCCAGCGGTTCTAAAAACGCTACCAAAACCGCTCGGTGTGCATTAGCCTCAGTGATTATTTTGCTTGAAAATGTGCTGAAAGGTTATTTTTATCAATTAGGTGATAAATAAGTCATTTATGAGAAGCTTTGTGAATAGAGCCCATAATGTGCATGTGGTAATGGTGAGAGTGAGTGCTGAGTTATTTTAAAGCAAACTTGGAGCGAAAATACACTTTTACAAGACAAATTCTATGTGTAGTACAGCTAAGAAATAGAACATTAGTAGCAAAGAAAAAAGTCTCATTTTGTTTTCCAGTACAGGAAGAGGTAAAAAAACAAACAGAAATGTGTTGTTATCTATGCAAAAGAGATTATCTGAGCTATTCAACCCACTTGGGCAGAATACAAGAAACAGTGTGAGACAGCTTGAGATAAGGTGCTATTGCAGGACAGTTCAAAGAGTGATTATTTCTGCTTTGTTTCATAGCTTAAGGCCTCTTTCACAGTAGGACGAAGCGGTTTGATGCGACGTTAAAGTCGCAACGCATATCACAACGCAACGCCCCCAAAAAGTCGCAACTTAATGCTTAACCCCCTTGGCGGTATGAAAAATACCGCCAGGGGGCAGCGCAGCAGTTTTTTTTTAATTATTTTTTTTTTAAATCATGTAGCGAGCCGAGGGCTCGCTACATGATAGCCGCTGCTCAGCGGCATCCCCCCAGCCCCGCCGATCGCCTCCGGCGATAGGCAATCAGGAAATCCCGTTCAAAGAACGGGATTTCCTGGAGGGCTTCCCCCGTCGCCATTGCGACGGGGCAGAATGACGTCACCGACGTCAGCGGCGTCGGGACGTCATTGGGAGACCCGATCCACCCCTTGGCGCTGCCTGGCACTGATTGGCCAGGCAGCGCAGAGGTCTGCGGGGGGGGGCGCGCGCCGCACCGGATAGCGGCGATCGGGTGCGCGGCGGCGGCGATCGGGGTGCTGGCGCAGCTAGCAAAGTGCTAGCTGCGTCCAGCAAAAAAAAAAAATATGTAAATCGGCCCAGCAGGGCCTGAGCGGCACCCTCCGGCGGCTTACCCCGTGTCACACACGGGGTTACCGCTAAGGAGGTTAATGAAAAGTATGCTTCCAAGTCATTACTGAGCATGTGCAAACAGTCCAACGCAGCTAATAACGTGTATAACGCACAGCATGCAGCACTTTCTAATAACGCTACACGTTACACACAAACGCAACATGTGCACTGTGAATGTCGCACAGACTTAGTATTGCTATGCATTAGTCTGCGATGAAACATTTTCTAACGTGCGACTTTAACGTAGCACTGTGAAAGAGGCCTAAAAGACAGTGTGGTTTTAAAACTGCAACTGTGACAGTATGATCCTGTGTTATTAAAAAAAATGGTACTTATCCGTTAGCCGGGCGCATCCAGCAGGTGGCGCTAATTACTATTCCCCCTCCAGGCCGGCATGGATAGTAGGGAAAGATGTAACTCTGGTGGAGTTTTGGCGCCACCTGCCGGATGCACCTGGCTAACGGATAAGTACCAAAAAAAAAAATATATATATATATATATATATATATATCTTTATCTATCTATCTATCTATCTATCTATCTATCTATATATATATATATATATATATATATCTATATACAGTGGAGGAAATAATTATTTGACCCCTCACTGATTTTGTAAGTTTGTCCAATGACAGAGAAATGAAAAGTCTCAGAACAGTATCATTTCAATGGTAGGTTTATTTTAACAGTGGCAGATAGCACATCAAAAGGAAAATCGAAAAAATAACCTTAAATAAAAGATAGCAACTGATTTGCATTTTATTGAGTGAAATAAGTTTTTGAACCCCTACCAACCATTAAGAGTTCTGGCTCCCACAGAGTGGTTAGACACTTCTACTCAATTAGTCACCCTCATTAAGGACACCTGTCTTAACTAGTCACCTGTATAAAAGACACCTGTCCACAGAATCAATCAATCAAGCAGACTCCAAACTCTCCAACATGGGAAAGATCAAAGAGCTGTCCGAGGATGTCAGAGACAAAATTGTAGACCTGCACAAGGCTGGAATGGGCTACAAAACCATTAGCAAGAAGCTGGGAGAGAAGGTGACAACTGTTGGTGCGATTGTTCGAAAATGGAAGGAGCACAAAATGACCATCAATCAACCTCGCTCTGGGGCTCCACGCAAGATCTCACCTCGTGGGGTGTCAATGGTTCTGAGAAAGGTGAAAAAGCATCCTAGAACTACACGGGAGGAGTTAGTGAATGACCTCAAATTAGCAGGGACCACAGTCACCAAGAAAACCATTGGAAACACATTACACCGCAATGGATTAAAATCCTGCAGGGCTCGCAAGGTCCCCCTGCTCAAGAAGGCACATGTGCAGGCCCGTCTGAAGTTTGCCAATGAACACCTGAATGATTCTGTGAGTGACTGGGAGAAGGTGCTGTGGTCTGATGAGACCAAAATAGAGCTCTTTGGCATTAACTCAACTCGCTGTATTTGGAGGAAGAAAAATGCTGCCTATTACCCCCAAAACACCGTCCACACCGTCAAGCATGGGGGTGGAAACATTTTGCTTTGGGGGTGTTTTTCTGCTAAGGGCACAGGACAACTTAACCGCATTAACGGGAAAATGGACGGAGCCATGTATCGTGAAATCCTGAACGACAACCTCCTTCCCTCTGCCAGGAAACTGAAAATGGGTCGTGGATGGGTGTTCCAGCACGACAATGACCCAAAACATACAGCAAAGGCAACAAAGGAGTGGCTCAAGAAGAAGCACATTAAGGTCATGGAGTGGCCTAGTCAGTCTCCGGACCTTAATCCAATAGAAAACATATGGAGGGAGCTCAAGCTCAGAGTTGCACAGAGACAGCCTCGAAACCTTAGGGATTTAGAGATGATCTGCAAAAAGGAGTGGACCAACATTCCTCCTAAAATGTGTGCAAACTTGGTCATCAATTACAAGAAACGTTTGACCTCTGTGCTTGCAAACAAGGGTTTTTCCACTAAGTATTAAGTCTTTTATTGTTAGAGGGTTCAAAAACTTATTTCACTCAATGAAATGCAAATCAGTTGCTATCTTTTATTTAAAGAGAATCTGTATTGTTAAAATCGCACAACAGTAAACATACCAGTGCGTTAGGGGACATCTCCAATTACCCTCTGTCACAATTTCGCCGCTCCTCGCCGCATTAAAAGTGGTTAAAAACAGTTTTAAAAAGTTTGTTTATAAACAAACAAAATGGCCACCAAAACAGGAAGTAGGTTGATGTACTGTATGTCTACACATAGAAAATACAACCATACACAAGCAGGCTGTATACAGCCTTCCTTTTGAATCTCAAGAGATCATTTGTGTGTTTCTTTCTCCCTGCATCTCTCATGCACTGAAGTTTCAGGCTGCTCTTTTTTCTCCTGCAAACAGCTTTGCCCTTGTCTGTAATTCTTCAGTATGTGAAAGCCCAGCCAGCTCAGA
Organism: Hyperolius riggenbachi; assembly: GCF_040937935.1. Taxonomy (NCBI): domain Eukaryota; kingdom Metazoa; phylum Chordata; class Amphibia; order Anura; family Hyperoliidae; genus Hyperolius; species Hyperolius riggenbachi. Next base: position 310,270,327 of record NC_090649.1, read on the forward strand.
GGACGATTTATTTAGCTTGTAAAAGATAAGAGAGAAGAGAGAAGCTGCTCTAATCTAAATAATACACAGGCAGTGTGCATAGAGGGGCCTGGAAGGGGAAATTCATAGCAGAACCACAACACTGAAGAACTTGGCAGCCTTCCAGACACAGGCTGACAAGTCTGACAAGGGAAAGATACATTGATTTATTACAGAGACTGTGATAGCAGAAAGTGCTGCAGTAAGCCAGAACACATTAGAATAGCTTTTGGAACTTGTAGAATGATAAAAAACAGGATGCAATTTTTGTTACGGAGTCTCTTTAAGGTTATTTTTTCGATTTTCCTTTTGATGTGCTATCTGCAACTGTTAAAATAAACCTACCATTGAAATGATACTGTTCTGAGACTTTTCATTTCTTTGTCATTGGACAAACTTACAAAATCAGTGAGGGGTCAAATAATTATTTCCTCCACTGTATATATATATATATATATATATATATATATATATATATATATATATACACACATAAAAATATGAGATTGCTACTAATGTTCTTTATGCGTACTACACACACATACAAAAAAAACCCCTGATTTTCCTATTTGTATATATTTAGTTTGTGTCCAGCCCCAAATAACTGAAAGTTGGTTGCTGTGGGCAGCACCTTGCTGCCCTTTTCTCTATTCTCATCAATGCGTTTCCTTATCTCTTTTATGGAAACCACCTCTAGATGGTAATATGGGCATCCGCCATGCAGTTAGCACTTCCTATTGCAATGTAGTGTCACCAGTTTTTGGGTGGTTTAATAGAGGAGAATAATTTGTATAGTACTTTCCCTTTATATTTTTTTTTCTTATCTAAAAAGCATGAATTACATCAGACCCATATGACTAATTGTCTTTTTTTTTCATATGTGAAATCTCGGAAACTTGTCTTAGCTGTTTTGTAATTGCTGGGGAATTTTGAAGTGTGTACATGTAAAAGGCTTCACTTCCAGCCTCCAGGTGTGTGGTGAGTGCACATATGACAGCTAACGAATGCTGCACACTCTCTCCTCCACAGAAACATGGCCAATCTACAGGTCCTCCCTCAAGATCTCTACATGAGTAACATGCTGAAGGCTGTGAAAATCCGAGAAAAGACCCCACAGGACATCGCTAAGCCCAGCAATGGAATCATCCACCACTTTAAATCAATGCACCGATTCACTATAGAACTGTTCATGATCTGTCACTTTTGCTCGAAATTCCGGGAGATTCTGCAGAAGTGCCTGTTTGACAGATCCATGCAAGCTACATTGGAAAGCCACAAACGATTAAATGCCTGCAGAGAGCTGAAGAAACTTGTCCCTTTGAGGACAAACGGTGAGTACTCTATCACATATACTGGCATGAGTTTCTGCATGATATTTTACATTCATAGTTATGGTATTGCTAATGAATGAGACAGTGTTTCAAGAAAAGTTTCCTGATTCTTTTTGGGGTTTTTTTATGTTTCTATTTTATTTTCATGGTTATTCATGTCATATGACATTTTGGAGTGAGGTATATTCCCATTGCATCCGTTGCGGTGCATTGCAACAGTCAAAGAAATAGCAATGCATTCGTATTGTCATTATACGTGTGGCAGGCAGCTTTGGAGTGATGTGCTGCATGATGTGTTTTCCAGACAATGTGCATGGTTACAGTGGCAGTGAAGCATACATTTAGTGGTACTGTATGCTTTACTGTATGTGTTGCATCGCACTTGTAAGGAGCAATGCAACTTTTTAACAACCCAGACATCTGCTTCCGTTCTGGAGCTATTACCACTTAAACCAAGAACACTTTTATTGGCTGCTGACTTGGTGTGATTTATTAGACAGACTGGGTGCATGGCAAAGAGCTGTTCTGAGGTGCAGTACTACTCTTTCCTTCCATTGCTTTATACGGGATACATCCCTCTGTGAACCTAGCCTTAGGTCATAAGGAAAAAAAAACATTGCTGTATTTATGGCTGCCCTTTCCTACCTAACCTTGTGAATGCTTTAACCTATGTGACTTAGAATATCAGAATGACAGAAATGAGGAAGAAGATTGGTCATATGAAAATCGAAACTTCAGCAAACACGGCTGTAGAAAAAAAATTCCAGCTTTAATTGGCTGCACACATTGGTCTTGCCTGTTTGACTATGCATTCCAGCCAAGGTAGTCCCGCCCTCTGGGAAAGTCCTGGCTCCTTCTGTGTTGAAAGAACTGTAAAAAAAAATACAATAGACATCAGCATATTGCTAGTCACATAGCTGAACTCTGGGAAATTCCAAATGACAGGGAATTTTATGTTAATTGTTCTTTGTTATCATGAAACGCATAGTAACAACAAGTCTGACCTTTGTTCTGCAGTCTACAATAGAAGGGCTTTGCTCGTCAGCAGACTGTTCTTTTTATAGGTTACTATCATCTTCTGCTTTGACTAAAGGCAGCTGCACTGTTTGTGAAGAAGTGAATATTTCAGGTTACAGTGACTGCTTGTATGTGCAACACTCCTAATGCTGGGAATACACAATGAGTTTTTTTGGCAGATTTACTGGCCGATCGTTTTTCCAACCGATTTTCATTCACGTCTATGAGAAAATCATTCAGAAAAACGACCATATATCGATCCATGTATCTGCCAAAAAAACTTCATCATGTATTCCCAGCATAAGGGAATGTGAAAGTAAAATGATAGTCCTCTGGTCATGTACTGTACTCTACAGTATAGTATTTCCAATCACCTTCTTGATAACTGTGAATCACAAAATTGGTTATATAATGTAATACTGGGGTAGTTTATCAAAACAGATACACTGAAAACTGGAGGTAGAGCAACCAGTTATGTAATGTACTAAATCTAGATGATCTATCATGTGTACAGCTGTGCACTTTTCCACTGGGTTTTCATTTTGATCCAAAAATCATATCGCTCCCATTTTGCTGATTGCTACAGCACCGTTGTGCCAATTGCAACATGCAAATTGTAGTGCTGTATTTCGATTTTTTTTATTGATTTTCAATCGCCGGCCTGCTGCATTTTTGGTCTGTTTGCACTTCTACAGTAGTGCAGGAAAATCTGCAATTCAAACTATTTACCCGCTGAGTTTTTTTTTTTACTCCCACCAGAAATCGCAAATGCACCACAATTGTGCTATATACTCCTCAGATCACAATTAAATCATGGTAGTGGACATAGAAGCAAACATGAACGCATGCTGTGTGATCATGTTTCCTAGTGAAAAAAATGGCCTATACTTACCTATCCTGCCAGACAGGGCTGTGGAGTCGGTACAAAAATCTTCCAACTCCAATTCCTCCGTTTATGAAACCATCGACTCCAACTCTGACTCCGGGAACCCAAAATGGCTCCAACCTCGACTCCGACTCCTTAGTCTAATACTTACCAGGGCTGTGGATTTTGTACAAAAATCATCCAACTCTGACTCCTCAGTTTATGAAAACAACGACTCCGACTCCAGGTACCCAAAATTACTCTGACTCCTCGATTCCGACTCCAAATCCGACTCCACCGCCCTACTGTCAGATGCTGGGTACTCATGAACTGCTCCATAGTTTCTCCTCCCCTCTCTATCGCGCAATACACGCTGCTTGGCTATAGCCAGACAGGGAGTCTATCCTGCTAGATGCTACGTACTAATGAGCTGCTCCTTCGTTCCTCCTCCCCTCTTTATCAAGCAATACATGCTGCTTGGTTATCGCCAGACAGCGAATCTATCTTGCCATATGCTGCGTACTCATGAGCTGCTCCATCACTCCTCCTCTTCTCTCTATCGAGCAATACACGCTGCTTGGCTATAGCCAGACAGTGACTGTATCATGCCAGATGCTGCGTACTCATGAGCTGCTCCATCGTTCCTCCTCCCCTCTCTGTGGAACAATACACGCTGCTTGGCTATAGCCAGACAGGGAGTCTATTCTGCCAGATGCTGTGTACTCATGAGCTGCTCCATCACTCCTCCCCCCCCCCCCTCTCTATGGAGCAATACACACTGCTAGGCTATAGCCAGACAGCGGGTCTATCCTGCCAGATGCTGGTACGCATGAGCTGCTCCATCAATCCTCCTCCCCTCTCTATGGAGCAATACACGCTGCTATGCTATAGCCAGACAGCGGGTCTATACAGCACTGATTTCCCAAACAGTTGCCCTATTGATCAACGATCAACCATCAATCCCCAAGGGTAATAGTTACTGAACATGTGTACATGCCTTTTTAAGATCAGCTGTTGAATAAAGAATTCCACTGGTTGCTGTGGTTACTTATTCCACCTTACTCCAGTTATATTTGTACCTGTGTTGATAAATCTGCACCACTGTGTTTTGTAATTAAAGTGAACCTGAGGTGAGAGTAATCTGGAGGCTGCCATATTTGTTTCCTTTAAACAATACCAGTTGCCTGGCGGCTCTGCTCGGCTGCAGTAGTGTCTGAAGTACACCTGAAACAAGCATGAAGCTAATGTTGTCAGTTCTGACAATATTGTCAGAAACACCTCATCTGCAGCATGCTTGTTCAGGGTCTATGGCTGAAAGTATTAGAGGCAGAGGATCAGCAGGATAGCCAGGCAACTGGTATTGTTTAAAAGGAAATAAATATGGCAGCCTCCATATAACTCTCACCTCGGGTTCACTTTAAATATGTTGTTTTCAGATATTACAGTATTTTGCTCTAAAGCTTTTCTTATTTCCCTGCAGGTGATGGAAACTGCTTAATGCATGCAACATCTATGTATATGTGGGGTGTCCAGGACACGGATTTAGTGCTAAGAAAGTCTTTACATGAAGTTCTAAGAACAACGGATACTCGAAATTTTAAATTTCGCTGGCAGCTGGAAAGTGTTAAATCCACAGAGTTTATAAGTACGGGGCTGCAATATGATACCCGGGTAAGAAACAAACCAAACCTCAAACAGCTGAAATATGTAGACAGTTACACTGGCAGCACATAGAATTTAGTGTAGTTTTACTTACTTACTTACTTACTTAGTGTTTTCTCCCATCTATTTAAAAAGCAAGTTAAAGAATTTAAATAAATGTCATCCAAAATGGAAGGTGCATTGCTACAACTTTTCTCCAAAAGGCCTCCATATAGTATCAGAAAAGTAACAAGCTCCACAGCATCTTATTAAACTTCAGCACCTGCCGTGGCTCATCCTGCCACATCTGCCTTCTGGTGACAGTGTGGTCTTGGCTTTGGGATTGTAAGTATGCCACTTCCTGAGGGCAAATCTAAACATACAGTGTGTTTAGAGTTGTAGATCACATTCTAGACCAGAAATGTCAAACTCCTGTCCTCAAGGGCCGATGTCCTCACATTTTTGGCACAGGGTCTGAATTGGAAAAGGTGTGGTTCATCAAGTAGAAAACATTTTTTCATTCCTCTGCCCATCCTAAACATTGGCCTTGATATGGCCATTTGAGGACTGGAAATCAACACCTGTGCTCTAGATGTTGTGGAAGGTTGGTTGTCCATGTCTAAGGATATGTGGAGTACCAATTCTTATTAGCACACTGTTAGGCCAATTACTTTATAAAGGAGTACTTGAAGGCATACATTTTACCTTTTAAATTTAATTTGAAAACTTCATCATTTTTTGATTTCCTATTCAGGAAATGTATTGAACTCTACTAGCGTGGATTCACTATAAGTTCAAGCAGTGGCATAGGGATTGTCATAGCAGATACTTGGCTTGTAGCCAAAGGGAGCCTAGTGGTCTTGGCAGGTGGTGAGTGGGACTGCTGCGGATGCTGGGGTACTCAGCCGTACCTCTAGCTAGCTATACTAGGGGCTACCTAATACTAGGGGGTATCTTTAGCTCCCTATACTGGGGGGGGGGGGGGTACTTTATCAATTTCTTGTAAGGGTGGGGCAAGCAAAATTTGCGAAGGGACCCTTGATTTCTAGATATGCCCCTGAGTTTAAGTACCCATTTAGCCCATTATAGGTGCTCCATTGGGGTATGCTATTGCTTGGTAACAACTTGGAGCAAGAAGATTTGTAGCAATTACGTAATTGCGGGCCATGCTTGTAGGCTCTTTTTGCTTGTAAATCCACAATTGGAATTTCTTGTTTCCTCAATCATTGCAACTGAACACAGCAGTACTAAAACTGGCCCTCTGAGTTGCAATAGAAAGCTTATAGGATCAAACACAAATTTAGAAGCTGCTCATAGCTCACTCAAGTATAGCATGTCCACTGTTGTGTTGGTTTTTTCGTGTAAAGCTTTGTTTTAGGACATCCATGAAGCATAAAATGCAGTGTTGTTTTTTGTTTTTTTCTTCTTACTAAATTGATGATTTCATCTGTAGAATTGGGATGAAGAATGGGAACATCTTGTCAATATGGCATCTACAGAACCCTCAATGGGCCAGAATGGGCTGCAGTATAACTGCCTTGAAGAGATTCACATATTTGTCCTTGTTAACATCCTCCGAAGGCCAATCGTTGTCCTTTCAGGTGATTATATAAAACATTTAAAAGTTGTGGTTTTTACTTTGCACAAGGGAAAATGCTTTTTTTGAGTAAGCCAGTGTGGTTTGTCTATGGATTTGAGGCTTGTCTTTATCACCCTAGTGTGTTTAGGCTTTACATGTGGGCAAACAAACAGGTTAATAAGAATAGCATTTAGGTGGTAGATAATGTGAACAGCAGCCACATTTATTTCAAGCAAGGCTGCACATTGTAGGTTTCCCATAGTGGTCTACCATACTTCAGTGACAGTATGAGTCCATGTCTAAGGACAAGGAGCTGTCATTCTTACATACACATTCATGTATACAGCCTTTCATTGCCAAGAGATCACACGTTCTAGGCATAATCAAGGGATTTCATTTCTTTCAGTGTATTTTTTTTTTTGTTCTGTTATTCATATCTTAAAGAGGAACTGTAGTGAAATTAACAATGAATAATTTTTTATTTTTTTTTACAGTATTCACTTATAAATTATCTAATCAGTTTTTGCCCGTTGTAAAATCTTTCCACTCCCTGGTTTACATTCTGAAATGTATCACTGGTGGTGGTGACCTCTTTTGTTCTGCCAGGTGATCTGTACGGAACGTTAATTACTGGGAGTTCTATGCACAGAGAGAGATACTGCTTGTCTGTCTGCTTAAAACGGTCATTATTTCCCACAATGCAATGAGGTTCACAGACAGCAAATTGTCAGGACCTTGGTCATGACATAATGCGGTGAAACCCCTCCCACAGTGTTATCAGCCATTCTCCTCCCCCCCCCCCCCCCCCCATGATGCTCTATTGGAGAAAAGGTAAACATTTTGTGTGGGAAAAGGGGTATCAGCTGCTGATTGGGATGTAGTTCAATCCATGGTTAACCACTTCAGGACGAGAGCAATTTTCACATATCAGCACTGCTCCCATTAATTCGCCAATAGCTTTACTACTACTTATCACACCTAAATGAGACTTTTAGTGAGTGATTTTTGTCTAGTAATTTCCTTATTTTCTATGCATTTTAAAGGGAAAAAATTGGGAAAAAACACACTATTTCTCCATTTACATCCATTATAGCTTTACAATAAACATTGCTAACTATAAGTCAAACCCACAGATATTTGCCTACCCATCCTGATTATTACAATGTTTAGATTATGTTCCTAGCATAATATATGGTAACAATATTGTATTTGGAAATAAAGGTGTTTTGTTTTTTTTCTTTCTCATTGTACACTATCGATGATTACAAGGCTTTATTTGCAAAAAAATAACAGTAATATACCCTCATGGCATACATATTAAAAAAACAAATTCCTAAGGTAACAATATAGTTATTTTCTTTTATATTCTGTCAGTTTGTTTTCATTTTACACGTTTTGGTTTTTGAACAGAATATACAAAAATGTTATTGCTATTGATTCAGTTTGTTACTAAAACCAATACACAAGACATAGGGTATCATTCATAAACAGGCTGTCGGTAGTGCGGGAAAACACCGTTCTTCTCCGCAACCGGTAATTAAGACTTCTGGGTGGCCATTCATAAAGAAGTCTGCCTGTTGCGGAAGAAGTGCGGAGGTTTTCTGGAGGAAGCTGGCGGCAGCGTGGCGGAAGCCATGCGGAAACTTAAAAGCTGCCCGATTCCCTCCCTGCGCTGCTCTGTCTGATGCTGCTTGGGAGGTCCCTCCCATTCATTTATATGTATTCCGCCCGCCTATCGCTACTGTCGAGCAAGCGGTATTTTCCTTCCGGATACCGCTTGCTCTAATCTTTATGAATGGATGTGTTTGTTACTTTTTCTAGATTAATCTAAAAAAACTCCGCACAAGGCGGAAATGTATCGCTCTGTCACCTTTTCATGCGGAAAGAGCCTTTATGAATGGGGCTTATGCTGAGTGGTCGGGAAAGTCACCGGTGTTAAGCATTTCCGCATGCGGAAATGCTTTATGAATGATACCCAATGCCGTTAACCCTAAACACCCTAAAATCTATTATACTACTTATCACTGTTAAAATGTTACCACATATGTCTCTTGTAGTTTTACTAATACTTTCCCAAGTTTGATGATAAGTTTGAAAATTATTTTTTATGTTTAATCGAGTTTTTTCCCTAACTACCTTCTTTCTTATGTGTCATGGGTCCAAGCTTTTAAAACACACCAAAATGTATTCTACAACTCGTCTCGGTTAAAATGATATCACGTGTGCCTAATTTAGTAACAAACTGGTGGTACACCCTCCACAACTACAGTGGAGGTGTATACTCGTCCAGTTAGGCTTAAGTGGTTAAAGAGGCTCAGAGATGAGTCTTACTACAGTTTTTTTACTTACCCAGGGCTTGGTCCAGCCTCATAAGCATGGCTGTGTCCCTTGCCGTCCTCCTACGATGTCCTGTTCAGCCGCGCTGAGCCCCGGTAAGCGGCTCAGTGACGTCAGTGGCAGACCTGCGCAAGCGCAGAAGGCCCCAGCTGACGTCACTCAGTCAGACTGAGTCCGACTGAGCCGCTTACCGGGGGTTTACTGCGGGAGAATGCGAGGGACACGTCCATGCTTATGGGGCTGGAGGAAACCCCGGGTAAGTAAAAAACTGCAGTGAGACTCATCTGTGAGTCTCTTTAAAGCTCATCTTTAAGGAAAATGAGATGTTAGCTTTGTTAATGGAATCAGAGCAGAAATAAAAAAAAATGTCTTCTTCTTTTTACACAGATAACGTATTCCGTTCTTTGGAATCTGGCACTAGCTTTTCTCCTCTTAATGTTAGTGGAATTTACCTACCTCTCCATTGGCCTGCACAGGAATGCTATAAATTCCCCATTGTTCTTGGCTACGATAGCCAGCACTTTGCTCCTCTTGTCACTATTAAAGACTCTGGCCCAGGTGCGTATAAAAGCAGTGTGAATTCTGATGTTGAACTGATGGTTTATTGCTCACATGTTCCCAGCCTTGGCCCTTTTGGCTGAAATAGTTTCATCTATCTTTTAGTATTGTGTTAAATTATACAGACAGAGAAAGTAGACACAAACAGTGCAAATGACAAACATACAAGGAGAAAAGGAGCTTCTGATATGCATATTGCGTTTGCTGAAGATCTTATTATATAATACTACAGCTGGTATCCATTACTGTTCATACAATATGGGGATTGGTGGATGAATATTCTAAACATTCCTTGTCAAATTTTGGAGTTAGACCCTTTTATAGTTGCTGAAGGCAAAAATGTATTAGCTTTTTCCTAATTTTGGTAATGAGGATGTGGCATCCTCCTTCTTTT